>NC_053517.1:41417339-41534839 GCF_016920715.1 Anopheles arabiensis | reverse complement strand
TTATTATGTACAGAGAACATAAGATAAAACAACTTGCAGACTGGGTAGGACAATGAGAAACGAATGTGAGTGTGATGTGGTTGTGGTGGTGGTAGAAAGGCACGGTGATAGTGGGATTGGGAAAGACAGATCAGGACACTTTTTGGCAGGATAGAGATCATCGGCACCACATTGGGAGACACAGAAACGAAAAGATAGCGATTAAAAAGGAACTCAGAGGAAGTCCCTTCGGAAGAAAACGCCAATGTTTAATTAAAACGGAAAACTTAAAGAGAAATTAAGAACAAACGGAAAAAAACAAATCATTGCTTCTGATCTCGCATGCGGTGCCGAGATTTGTGTGCTCTCAGGAGCTGCCCCGAAGAGACAGCGGTGCTACAAATCGTGTACTACCGGGCAAACAACACTCATTCCATTCACGCACACATCTACATAAACTAAAAAATCAAAAAAGATAGCCTCAACCCCTCACCAGCATGCCGACTGTAGCGATGCATCGCTTTGCTTGGGGGTGTGCTGGTCAAGGGCCTAACGAAAGGCAGCGAAACAAAAGACACAAGCAACACGGGACCCCGGAGAGTCGAGTGATGTAGCATATTTACTTGGTATCATCGTCGGTGTGCTGTCCGCCGACTGTGAGTCACGCGATTTGGTCCGCACGGTTACGGCACGCGGGTTCAGCCCGACCAGCTTGCCGATATCGATGAGGGCATGGTCGCCGGTCGGCGAGTCGACGTCGGTCACCTTTTTGCCGTCGGCGTAGACGGCGTACCCGGTCACCGGGCCGGACGAAGGTGGACGCGTCACCGGCTGCCAGGTCACGAGCAGCGTACCGTCCTGTGGTCCAGCTTCGACTTGGATCTCCTGAGTGGAAGCGGAGCACGCGTAGGAAGTAAAAAAGAAAAGGCGTATAGAGAGAGCGAAAGAGAGCGAGGGAAAGAGAGAGAGAGAGTCATAGAGCGAGAGTGGGGGCAGTGTGAAGGAAACCCCCGTGAAAGATGTGGAGATACAAAGAGAGAGAGAGAGAGTGACGAGGTCAATGCAACGAACGTTGTGGTGTGCGATGGTGCGATGTAGGGCGAACAAGCATTACCTGTGGTGGATCTGGCAGTCCTTTGGCTAGGGTGCGGAAGTCGGTGTAAGCTCCGGGCGCTTCCTCTGGCGGAGGTCCTGCTGGAGGGGCCTGTTGCTGTCCCGACGCTCGCAGATGCTTTGCACGCACTGTGACGCGATACTGTGTGCTTGGGGCCAGCCCTGAATGAAAAAGATAGATTCGAGAGACAGAGGAAGTGGATGGATCAATTCCAGTGGCCGATCAGTTAGTCATCTAGCGCACGGCAAGACTTACCGGTAATGGTGTGCCGATAGACACCAGGCTTCACCGTTCTGACTTCCACGTTGTTCACGCAGACGACGTGCTGATGGTTGGAGTTGGCCGGTAGCCAGGAGATGACGGCACTGGAGCAGGTAATGTGTGTAGCCCTTACAGCCGATGGTCCTAAGTGTGCCGTATCACGGCCGATGATCATTGTACAGGCGGCATCGCGCGATGTTCGCCGGTTTTGCGTCACGCTACGCACACTAATCCTATGTGGCTGTGGGCAAGAGAGTTGAGGTTAGCAAACTACCAACTTCGACACCATCTCGCTGGACGCTGCTAGCGTGTGTACGTACTCGGTTAGAATCTACGCCTTCTACCAAGGCGCGGGTGCGCTCGGTTGCCTTTACCGTCACCTTGAGGACACCGTCCACGTACACGTGGAAGCTTTCGATCTGATTGCACATCGGTGGGTCCGGTTGCGACCAGCCGATCAGTACGCTCTTGTTAAGCTGCCGCTCCAGGGTGAGGTGCTTCGGTGCAGGAACTAACACGGAGAACATTAGTTCGGCGCCGGCTGCGGCAACGGTTCGGCAAAAGGACGACGAGGGGGAAAGGACAGAGACCGAGGACGATAGTGGAGTAGACAACAAACTTTTCGCTCACGACAACCAAACGCAATAGAGAAACGGCTGTTACACACACAGGCGTACAGATACTCACACACACATACATACAGCGAGTAGAAGATAGAGAGAATGCATAAAGAACACTGAACTGGACAGACATACAAACAGAGAGCTAACAGAGACAAAAAATGTAGAATGTTTGTATTGTGTCTTAAATGCTCGTGGTTTGCGTATTTTTGTTTGTTTGTCAGTTAATGTTCCAGACATTATTTCGCGTTTAGTATTTGGTTATAAGGAATCAATTAAATGGATTTTGTGTGTGTTTACTATTCCAACATGTTTACGGTTTGTATTTTTAAAGCAAGTTAAGTCCTGTTTTCCTATGTAAAGATGAAAATACCAATTCTGTCATCGTTTAACATATAGGAAATTTACACTCTTATTCAATTTCCTGATGTAACATTCGTATGAAATAAATCAGCGAAGAAGATGAGTCCTTCCACCTTTGAAAAAGCTATTTCCAGATAAGGGCACATTTGTTTATTGGATCGACAGCTACCGGATTGTCTCACAAAGGACAGTCGTACACTCTAATACAAATAACAGCTGTTCTATATAGCTGCGCATTCGTAGTTAATTGTGTAAGTTTTTTGGTTTCATTTGCACGACATTACGTACATTTCTGCGTTCTGTGAACGTCGAACATGTTGTTTTGGATTTTGATCGAAACTCTTCTGCGATTATTAAGTGAACCTTTTGCCATACTGCCAAAATGTATGTACAAATTGGATTTCAACATTTCAAAATTATAACGATTAAGATCCGTACTTATAATTGAAGTTATCTTTATTATAAGTATAAACTCACCATGATATGTAACATAGGCATTGAACAATAGCTCAGAGTATCCAAACATAAAATCACGCTACCTAGGCATTCTGATGGAACTGGGCCATGTATTGCACTCCGCAACCAATACTAGTAAACATGGAATTAATTTATTAGTCACTAATCTATTTATATCCATTCAAACAAAATTGTTTCTAATGTATCGAAAGTGAGCTGTTATGAAAGGATAGAATCTGCAGAATTACGGGAAAAATTTATGGACAAAGTTACGAATGTCTTTTTGCCTCTAAATTCTCCCTCAAGTGACGAAGCAATTTGTTTTGGAATACAGAGCGCAACCGACGGCAAACTATATACTACAAATGACGCCAGGCTCGATCAATGCGTAGCTGCAAAGTACGTACAACAAAGAAGCTAAACGATCGCGAAATGACAAATCTTTCGTGCTCATCATTATGCCGCCTGCAAAGCTTTTCCCCGCCAGTCGTAAACGATACCGAACCACACTTTTGACTTCCGGGTACACTTGAAGACGCTAGCGCTACACACGTGCGCGGTTCGGTGCGGTGTAAAAGAAAAATTGAACGCAATTCAAACCGCAATGGCAACCGGTCCCCCAGATGCCGCTTAATGGCTCTTCTGCTAGCTGTCCGTTTGCCTGCGCCAATATATAGCCGGATGGCGTGTTACATGAAAAATGGTTATCTTCCGGCAGAGTAAGGCGGTACGGGCACGGCAAGATCGAGCCACCCGATCCATTTCGATCCATTCGAGTGTGTCTGTCTCGCGCACCGACCGCCGTTCACCTTACTTCGCTCGGCTGGCTGGTAATGGCAATTTGAGGCGATGGGTTTGCGATAGTCCTGAGATTTGTATAGCGTTTCTATTTCTGTTTTGTTGGCTGATTTTTGTCACCCTCCCCCACCTCTCTCGTTCTTCTGTGCCTCTGTGGTGTTTGATCGCTTTAATGTAAGATTTATTGCAAACGTTCAAAAAGTATCACCACAAAGGTGGCAACCAGAGCTGTTGCGGTTGTTTTTTTTTTATATTGTGCCTCCCCGGGATGGGCGCCTCTCTAAAGTCATTGCGCGCCGTCAGTCATAAGGTCGGCGGCCATATTGATATGGCGGTGACGGGGAATGTGCCCTACCGAGCCCCTGGAGGGAGCCAATGGTTTTAAACTGCTTTTTCTTCGCATGGTTTACGCTTTGCTCGTTGCGCCCATACGCAGAGTGGCAAAGGCGCGAGCGTAACATATTGTTCGCCGGAAAGATAACGAGCAAAAACGACCCAGGACCCAGGCGTGGTCTTGTTGCGTTGATCGTTGCTGCTGTCGTTGGAAAATGGCATGCGGCAAGGGTTAACCGGAAAAGGCACGGCAAAGGAGCACGTTGTTATTACTCAAGCGCGCATCCCACATGGTACATCATACGGGTTGTACGATACATGCACCAGAAGAAAAAAGAGGTAAGGAGAAAGAGGGACAGCTACAGCAAAGAAAAAAATATGCTGATTCCATAACCACCGGTACTTCTTTTGGAGCTTTCAAAGCAGCCTGAGCGAGTGAAACTGACAGGAAACATGCACGGCCAACAAGCACGCGATTTAGGACGGTGTGCGCCAGTCATCCCGGGGACCTTCAGAGTGGCTCTCGTCGAGTGACAAAAGATGTAAGGATGCGTCTGCCAGAAGACAGTTGAAGCCGGCGGTGACTTGCCGACGGACATGGGAATCGTGTTTTCTTTTCATGGGTGCTCGTTTTTTTTATTTTTCGGTCGGCTAGAGAAACATTCCTGCCCCTGGTTCCTATTTCTGCAAGGGGTAGAACATGCCTTTGCGCACTCTGACATGCCTTGAACGGGCCCGGCCGCACGTGTATTCACACATCCACGTTTGTATGTTAGGAAGAGTGTAAAAATTCCAATTATTTATCTGTCGTATTCAACACCTCGTTCTTTCAACCGGAAAGGATATCGAATGAGGCATGCAGTTACTCTCCCCGTTTGCGCTTGGCACGGTGGTACCACGATTTGCCGTCTTTGGAGCGTGTGTCGTGGAAGTTACACACTTTTTTGTTTGCCTCAATTGGATCCACACATTACGGCTGGTGTGCACTCGCCTAAGGTCTATGGATCGCTTTTACAATGGATCGTGTAGGGGTGCTTGAATCAAATTAACGTTCCAAAGCGAATTGCTGCGAGGCTTGCGGTGAGGCTTCATTTCCTTTCGTGCACTGTTGGGTGTTGCACCAGTTTGAAGAGTCGGAATTGAACAGCATGTTACTGTTCTTTGCAATCTGAATGCATTGCCCGGTACTTTGTAGCATGAAAGGAAATGCTACTCCTATCGTTGCACCGGCAGCAGCAAGCAACAAAAGCTTAATCCTAAAGAATGAAAGAATCGTTTCAAGTGCAAGTGCACCTCCTCTGTCTTACTGATTTTGTAAAATTGCACGTATCTGATGGCACAGAAGGTCAGCCAGTGCAATGTATACGTTTAAAAGGAGTGGCAGGCGTCAGGGTAGACATGTTTTTCTCAAAGGTGAGATGTTTTCTTTTCGCGTATGCCCGCATATCTGTTCATCCACGTTCTATCTATTCCCACCTTTTGCTTCACAATTGAGGCAGCATTGCAAAATGTGCTTGCTTGATGGTATGTGTGATGTATGCTACTAGATAAAGATACTGCTGCTGCTGATGCTGGTGCTGCTGCTAATGCTCGAAAGAGTATGTACTATTTGCCCGTAAGAGATAAGTTTGTCATGTATACATCCATCGCGTGGGAAAAGGCGTGTGACCTTTTTGTCTCCCAATGCCACGTGGGTGGTTCCAGGCTAGCGAACACAGATTTGCCGTCATCTGTACAGAGAAGAGGCAAAACACTTCCCACTCCGGGGTTGGGTGGCAACACCAACGAAGAAGTTGAATGCGATGACGCCCTGGGACGGGACTATCACGTAGGGATTTAAATTAATAAGAACACTTTGCACCGGTTGAACGTAGTTCTTGGGAACGGCAGTGAGTGTCCTATGGGGAAACTCTTGATTTTCCATCGTAAAGAAGAAGAAAAAACAAACACATTGCACAACAAGCAAGCTTCCTTGCGCAGAATGTTCAAGGATAGCTTCTCTGCATTCATATAAACAGCAGCTTAGACACGTGGCCCACATGTTACTCAGCTTGTGTCAGTTTTCATTTTCCAGCACACTAATAAAACGATAAAAAATCACACTGGAAAGGGTGTAACTTTTCGCTTTTAAAAGGAAGTGAAAAGCTAAAACCAAAAAAAAAAAAGATGCCCTGTCAGCTATAACTATGATTTGTTTCTGTGTTATTGGAAAACGAGTTCAACGGTGAAGTTTCACGTAAAAAAGGGATACCAATAAAAAAGAACCCAGACCAAAAGACACCAAATCCAGCAACGGGAACATCTCGGGGAAGTAACATTTTGTGGCTTCTGCTGCGCGCAAAAAATAATCATAAAATTGCTGGCAAACGGGGAGACACCAAAGCGAAGGGAACGCAGCAAACTTTCCATCAACTTTATCATCCTTTGGTTACGGAGCTTCGTCCATACACGCATGCAAGCTCTGCGTCCCTTTTGTGTCGGTGTTGGGACGCACCCCGCTATATCGTTAGCAAGATAATCCGCCTGTTTTCCCAATTCCACTGTTGCCTTTTTGCTGATCGACCCGATTACGTCCCACCAGTCCATTTTATGCACTTTCAATGCATTTGAATATTCATCTTTCTTGTCTCGGTTTTCCGAATAACAGCTCTGGAAAGTAGCCAAATGTTGTATAGTTTCTTGTGAAAAGTTGATCATAAAAAAATGGACTGAAGTCTGAATTTTTTTTGAATTCTTTTTTTTGTTTATACATTGTTATGTACTCAAATTTATTGTAAAAAAAACTAACTAATTTATTGGCCCTACGACATGAGTTTGAATTTTTAATTTAATCTACTATCTTTGTTTAGGTTTGCAATAGTATGCTAGCAGATTTGCTAGCCCAATCATGTAAAAACATAATGTTCATACAAAGAAAAACATTTTTAAAGTGCAATGCAAGGAAAAAGTGGAATTCCTACAGAATGTCAATGCTTTGATCTTTCTGTGAAAAATACCACAAAAAGACACGTGGGCGATAAGCACAAAGAATGCTGAAAAAGTGAGAAGGTAAAGGAAGGACGTCACAAAACCTTTACAAAATATTAAAAAAATGTTTTGCGTCCGATCTTACAAAGGAAGCGCCATAAGAAACCACTATATACTGATACTACGTTAAACTTTATGGTACATTTGGGGTGAGTTAACCGATAAATTATTTGTTGAGCAGGTAACAGTCATTCTTTAATATTCACTATTCATTGATTCACTATTCGAGTACATATCTAGATTTTTATACGCTTTTCTTAATTTTACCAGATAACTAACATGATTTTGTTAAGAGTTAATTCTTATTGTGAAACAAAATTGTGATCGATCGGTCACTCAAAAATTGGTCGTTTGATATGACATGCTTTGCCATCTTTTTACAACATTCACTACTGGTTCGTAGCTGCGAAGACCAGAGGTACCAATGCATCATTTGCCTGTTGGGCAAACGGTTTACGGTGTGTGTATTTGCTGTCGTTTTTGTGCTGTATGTTCTACTGCGTTTGTTTGCTGGTGGGGAAAAGTTTGTTTGCTGCAGCAAAGCTTAGTTGTTTTATTTTTTCCTTGTCCTTGAAACACACGGGAGATCGTTTTTGGGTTTTTTCTGTGCCAACTCAAACAGTGTGTGCTGTTAGGGGGTGTTAGTGTTAGTGGGACGGAAAGGGTACCTCGTTCCATGGAATGTGTTTCATTTGAGTTTGTTAAACAAGCATTCTACTTTGATCGTGTATGTGGGGTCGTTTCGTACAGAGAATGTTTCTACATAGAGGACACACAGCATATGATGTAGTGTACACACACACACATACAAAGAGAAAGAGGGACACGATAAAGAAGTAGAGGAAGTAGATTCCTTAGGCATACGTAGTGCAGAGTTTAGAAGGTGCACAGTATAGATCGTACAGGAGGAGCATGACAGGACAGAAAATAACTTCGGAAAGGTGGAACCATAGAAAAGATATCTCGCCAGGGAGAGGTTGGGAAATCTTTGCCGTTCCATTGTGGCTGGTAAAGCGGTGAGAGGTGTGGTAGAAGAGTGACCTACCTGTGTCGGCTTCGTCGTCCAAATCCTGACCTAGGTCGGTATGAGTTTCGCTGATCCGGGCCAGGTCTTCCGATGTGTGCGGTATGAGCGGATTGCTCGAGGGCCGTGGGGCCGGATCGAGCGGGATCGGGGCATCGTCCGCATCGCGTAACGTCGACACGACCGCCTGATGGAACTCTAACAGATCATCACCTTTAAGGCAGGATAGGACAGTTTAGTTAGCCAGTAGCGAGGATCGAATGTGGCCTGATGGTGCAAACTACACTCCCAACACTTACCTACTAATCTCTGCACGAACGAGGCAGGCACGAGACCTCGGCGACCATCCAGCAGCTCCGCATCGAAATACCCACCCTGCGGTTCACCGTTGCCCCAAACTAGCAAGTAATCGCCTGCGCACAGTGCCAACTCACCCTCGGAACCTTCCACGCTGAAGAGGAAAGCGCAAATTAAGCAATGTACTAAGCCAATCGAGCTATTTCGCCAGCCTGCTTCAAACCCGGTACTTACTCGGGTGGATCGTAGGAAAAACGTGCTATAAACACACAGCACCGTCCCTTGCCCGGAATGTCCAGCATGTCCACCTGAGGTTCTCCGGTACCGTTCAAAGTCAAACCGTGGGATCGTGCTGCAGCAAAAGAGAGAAGGAGAGAGAGATAGAATGAGAGTGAGAGTGAGAGAGAAGAACAAACATGCGTTTCGTCATAAATGGCAGCAACCCGGCAGCCGTACGCTTACCTTCCAGTTCCATACCGATGAGTGATCGGTTCTGGGTGTGCATGAAGGCAGGATTAACGCCATCGATTCCAGTATAGCTATCTAGGCCCCAGTTGGCGGGCGGAATGGGTGAGCAGGGTGTGCCGCCACGCTGGCCGTAGCGCGTTAGCAGATCGAGCTCGTCCAGCGGCTTCATGTTGAGCTTCGAGCTGATGCCGCCGGTACCGCTCAGCAGCGGGTTCGTGTAGGTCGAGTAGGACGAGCTGGTGTTGTAGTTGGTCAGGTTCGTGCCGAGCGTGCTGGTGAGCGGATTGGTGGAGGTAAGATTGAGCCCGGCGCCCGTCCCCAGCCCGCTGCCCAGCCCGCTCAGCCCGGACACGCCCGCCCCGGTGACGCCGGACGTGGTGCCGAGCACGCTCGCCAGCCCGCCGGTGGTGGCCGAGTGCGTCGGGAAGGTGTACGACGAGGCGACCGGAGCCACGCTCAGCCCGAGCGTGTAGCTAGCCGAACCCGACGGTATCGAGTGCGTGTTGTGTAGCGACAGGACGGGCATGGTCGTACTCTACGCAGACGGCGGCAAGCAATGCGGAACACAATTGGGCGCAGCGCCGATGGAAAGTGCGCGAAGAACAAGAAGAAGAAAAAGAAGAAGAAACGAGACAAAGAAGAACGTCAGATACATACGCTGGTGACAGTAGGCAAACGGTACTAGTAGCGCAGACGACGACGCAATGGCTTTTTTTGTTGTTGTGGCGTCGCCTTGCGCTGGCTCTGGGAAAGGGGAAGAACACGGTATGCCAGCAAGCGTGCCCGTGTACGTGCACTTCAATGCGGACAATTTTGTCGGGCATTTTGATACGCGTATGCGACATACACGCTGCTCGTGCTGCTGCGCTATGATGATGATTGTACGAGATACGGTTTAGAGCAAGATGGGTGGTTTGTGCGATGAAATGAATGAAATGGAATTGTGGAGTGAGAACCAAGAAAGAAAAACAAAACAAGAGAATGAAAGGATGAAACAATAATACCCTCATCTTAGTAAACTATCACAAACTACAAATTCCCCGACGCACTGGATGCTGATGACGGGCCAACAACGATCCTCACTTGCTTCTTGGTTCGTTCTCTTAGCACACGGGTCCCGGAAAACCGTAGCGTGGCTTTGGTGGAGCAGAGAAAAGAATGAAGAATGCATGAAGAACGCCGCTGCCACACCGTGCAGGGCCCCAAAAACGGTCGGCCATTTACCGGCCAGCCCGAATGGGCTGAATTCAAATGAGGATGGAAAAATTGTCATGAATATGGTAATGGGCGACTGGTGGGTGCTCCCGCCGAAGAAAGAACGCTCCCGAATTGGTTGAGTCAGACGCAACCGATTCAACCTCTCAAAGTGTTTACCACACGGTTTGTCTCGCTTGGCACTCTTTTCTGTGTAGTGCTTGTCTTCCGAATGGGCAAGAGTAGCTGCAGCTTCCGTGTGTGTGTGTGTGTGTATGTATGTGACTGCGTAATGTAATTGAGGTACGATTCTCATACGGCTCGAGATTAAAAATTCCAAACACCAAAGCTCGGTCGGCGAAGATGAGTATCAATGGTAAGCTGGTTAGCATTCTTATGGCCGTCCCGTGTAGCCGGTGATTATTTCAAACATAAATTCATAATGGAATTCCATGTTTTGTGGCGTTTCTGTGTTTGTATGCATGAGCAAAATGTTGTTATATACTATTTTGTTGTAAATATTGTCTTCTCATTTTACAGAATCAGAAAAGGGTGCCTTTTTTATATTTATAAGTTCATTTTTAACTTTTGACATAAACATAAACCTATTTCTTGGTTTATGTTTATGTCAAAAGTTAAAAATGAACTTATAAATATAAAAAAGGCACCCTTTTCTGATTCTGTAAGACAATGCCGGCAACCGTATGCTAAAGGATTATTCAATTTTTTCCACAATTTCCACTTATCCACTCTACAATGTATGAAGGAATTGCAGCAAACAATCAGAGCAGCAGCAAATTTAACTGTCAACTTTACAATGAAAAGCTTCTATTTTATTCCACCACAACAAGCAACACGGTTCTTCGCTAACTTGTGATGCACCCTTTTTGGACGACGCCATCCAAATCTCTGTATGAATTCAATACACTTCTAACAAGACCGCAAGCTTTACAAATCCCGTTTGAAGGCAAATAAACATCGTACCGAGAGGGTAAGCAACGGCACAAGCTGCTACAGTCGCGTAAGACGTGAAATCACACGATTGTTATTTCGACACATTCGACACGCTAAACTTACTGCGCCTCGGCTTAAATCGACACGGTTCAGGATGAAATATTTGTTAAGCAAATATTTGACGGAATGTGCTTTGTGCGTGTGCCTACATCGGGTGGCTCATCACGCACTTTACCCCTTCTTCCTCCTCCTCAGACCAGACTGGCTGCCCGTTGTGTTTGCCTGTCGTCGGCACACTACACACCAGAAAATCAGACAATTTCCTCAACGGATCAGACACAGGGAGAGGCAGCCACCCTCAACCATGAGCGAGGGTGGAAAGGAACGAAAACTCATCACAATCATCACCCCATTTTCACACACGCTCGGTACACAAGAAAGGCAAGCATACGCACAGCAGCACAAACACGAAACGGCAGTGTATCCGCTCGGTGGCACCGGTAGGCTGCAGGAATTGAAGCACCTCCAAAGTCCCCGGTGCCGAGGTACGGTTAATTAAATGTTCGTCCACGGCAAGGCGACAGTCACAAAATGCTCCCACCACGCTTAGCACAACCCGTTTTGAGTGTGTATGTGTGTGTGTGTGGCTGTGTGAGAGTGATTTTGTGGTGCGTGCAAAGTTTTCGGCAGCGTGGCCCGGCCCGAACACTGGCGGCACTCGAACTGGACTGGACGTGGTGGTCGATTTGAAGCGGAATAAAAATCGTGTGCTTTTATCGCCCAGAAACCGACACAGTTTGGAAGGTTCGTGAGATTGGCCTAAAGGATGGTGAAGCTTCGGAGAGGGAGAAGAGCAACCCAATACGGACCAACAACATCTGCCAGCCAACAGTATGCAGATCTAAAGTGCGTCATAAAGCTTTGTGTGGTATGTGTTGGCATCATCACTGGTTTATATAAGCATATGTGTGCGTGTGTGTATCTGTAGGATAAAACCTATCGTGAACTACGACCAGCAACACTATGGGACACTTTATTGGGGCTCATATGTATCTGTGCGGATGTGAGAGTGTGTACACAGTGCAAGGACATTCGCATATTGATGCGATGCGCATACGTATGTTTCAGTGTAGTGTGTTACAATAAACTATGCTGTATCAGAAAATTTATTAACACCATAGGACAACGTTTTTTCACTTCTCTTAAACAATGGGAAACTTATTCACGGAAATATTCACTTTGGTACTGCAGTTAAATATGTTGTCTTGATGGAGTTTGGAAATATTTTGATGACTAATTATTTAAGTGTCTGTAGGACGGAATGTTGAATGCAAGTATTTGTTGCATTTTTCTCATAAAACTTTTTAATAAAAAGCTTTTTTAAAGTGTAGCGTTTGTAATCAGTTAACAGATTCACAATGTCAAATAACTTTTCTTTCACTAAAAACGTCTTCACACACGAGCTTCAACAGTTCCTGCACTCGCAAGGGCTGGTGTCCATCGGTTTCAAATGGCTTGTCAAAAAGCTATAACCAGCAACCATTAAAATCTTAAGCTGGTACCGGTGTGAAATCTTTATAGCAATCAGCGGCTCATTAACTGCCGTGGATATCATGGACGAGTGGGTCCTAATCGTCCGAAGGGTTTCTGGAGGATTTAACAACCCGAAATAGTTCCCCTAACCTCAATTTACATGTAAACTGGCCGTTGCTCTCTTGGTGTTTAAAGTTTAAAACCTGCAGGAAAATTAAAGCATCAGACTGTTTGCACAGGAGCGCACACTTCACCATTTGAACGGATGGACAAAACCCATTTGGATTCTGAAGACTGAACTACCGTGAGCACGGGTCAATGTGAGCAGAGAAAAGGGTTGCAAACGTACACCCAAACACTCAACCCGCAGACAAAAGGATAATAAATCCAACATTTATGAAACGAATGCTAGTCCCATCGAGTAGCGATGGGTGGCGTCCAAGGTGGACCAGCGTGATAACGTGATGCATTATTTGGTGTGTTGCAAAACACACACACATACACACATTGGTTTACAAGGGTCGAAAAACAGCTTGCATGGGATGTTTTCATTTGCAGATACATGACAGGAGGGTGATTGGTGACTGGGAGCAAAGAATACATTTTCCCCAACGGTTATGGGATTTCTTGGGGTTCGACCAGTCGGGGGCAGCTTGCACTAAGAAGCGAGCATGGAAGTAATATCCCCAAGGAATACATGAACTCGAAGCGAACTTTCAAATCCTTTTGAATTGGAACAGACAGGAATCGAACCGAACAGAGTAAATACACGAAAAAGGGTTATTTTTTAACAAAGTTTATTGAAAGTTCCTACAACTAGCCAGTGCGTGGCACCATTCCACACGCGACGAAGGTGTCCTTTGTTAGCACGGGTGCGTGAGAGTGCTTCAGTTTTGAAGTATTTTTTGTCACTTTTGCTAGCGCCACCATGGCTCCAGTAATTGCGTGCCACATCAACAAGCCAGCCGGGTTGGGCGGCAGTATAAATCAATGCGCTCGAGACGTACCAAACAACAGCAAACAATTTTTATCACACCCGCAGCACCCCGTACGCTGGCAAGAGGGGAGTGTTTCAGGCTGCTTACAAATAAGCTGCTTGTGCAAATGCGTGCCGCATCCGTGGCCTTCGAAAAGCGAGACCCGTTTGAGGTCGTGGTACAGAAAATGTGGCAAAATGGCGTCGGCATGCATTACAAATCATTACAATGTATCGCACAGTGGGCGTCTGGAAGCGGTTATTACATCATCCTATCTTCCAACTGTGGTTCAACGGAAAGAAGTTTTCCCGAGAGGCGTAGGAAGAACGATTACTGTCCTGTGTTTGTTTTTTTTGGTTGGAGCTAATGGGCACAAACGGATGATGAGTTTAGACCTTGTCAGAAAAGATGTAATGGAGGAAAGATTAATTTTCGGCCTTGGTTGAAATGTGTTCCTCGGCTAGGGAAAATCGATAAAATTGTAACACTTCAGCACAGTTAAGACAACTTTTCGGCAAATCATAACTTAGCGAATCATTAAGAGATCCTTTCGAAGTATTTTGCAACTTATTTAGTTGAAATAATCTAAATCTGTTTAAAATCATGTTTTATAGAGGATAGTTTCACTGTACCCTGATCGAATCGTTGGTGCGATTCCATGAGCAAAAAATGCAAACAAACTGTTCGAAAGTGAGTCAGAAAGATTTTTCAACAGACTGATTTATTCTGAAAAAAAAGAAACATCATTTAGCTGAACCTCCCACTACCGTACCCTTTGGCTTTTACGATACTTTTGTCGGTTCTGCGCTTCAGCGTGAGGCTGAAAGTGTATTTATATGTAAAGCCCAACCCTCCTAGCCCGGCCGCGAACCATCCGTCCTTCGGGAGGTTTTATTCTATAATCAATTTTATTAGATCTGCGTCATAATTGAAAGCAAGAGGCGCGTCTGTTTGCTGTGGCCGTGTTTGCGAGACGCATCTTTGCGGTTCACCAGCAAAACGGCCATCCGATGGAATAATATTGTGGGCAGCCGGACTGCTTCGTAAATGAGTTTTCACTCAGCAAGGTTTATGATTTGCCAAAGGGACGAAACGCCATCCCATCAGCGCCGGGACGAGAAAGCCGGCTCGTACTTATTAAACGTATCCATCTGCAGCGGTTTGTTTGTCGCATCAAGGGAAACAGTGGAGTTTGGTTGGTTTTCCTTCCCATCCGACAAAACCAACAGAAAGTAAATGGCGAAGAAAAATGGCCATCAGCGAAACGAACGTCAGCGCAAAACTGTGGGTGCGAAGGAGAAAGTAGCCTCCTTCCGTTTGAATGTTGGAATAAGTTTGATGAACATGCGTATAAAAATATCCATCTCGCTCACGCTCACGAATTATAGACATGTTTGTAATAAACAAAAAGTGATGAAAAGGTCACAGGAGCACAAACTTTAGGTCGACCATTTTTGACGGTTCGACGCGGTCGAAAATTTACGGCTTGTACCGGTTTGCAAAACAATACCGCAAGAGATAAAACATAAAATGCTTTAACAGTAGATCGCCCTGAATTATTCATAAGCGGGATCTCCCAACAACCCGGGATAGTTGGTGGGTATGCACGAAGGAAAGAAGGTATGCAATGGGAAGGATTTTCTGACTGTGTGCCTTGATCTACGTGGTACTGTACTTACAGGGGAAAAAACTACGGCTTGGTTTAGTTAACTACAGGGCATGCAATCGAAAGATGATGTATGGTAACTAATTGAAGAACATGACTACGCTACGGATCAGTAAGTGTCGGTACATTTTAGCGAAATGGGTAATGTTGTACGGTAACAGGCAAATAAGGGCGGAGATCACGCACAACTACTGCGCCATTTTAGAGCACGAACAGCAGCAAATAGACGGTCGAATGTGTTTTCCAAGTTTTCAGCACCATACTCTCTGCTTCATTTGATGAGCAGTTCGAAGATTTAGAAAGAGCTGACACTTTTTTTCCAATTTGCTGGTTAGATTCCAATGCTCTCCATTTTGCCAATCAAAGAAAGGGACACCCCTGTTGTGAAGATATGTGTGAGTCTGGTTATCGTGTTACGGGTGTGGTGGAATGAAGGATAAGAGAATCAGGTATAGTGTAAGTGTTTTCTTATCGCTATAAAGTTTATGCCACTTTTTGCAGTTAGACATTTTTGAAGGAGAAGCCCATTATCTATCGTTTGAGAAATAAGGAGACGCCTAGTAGTTTGTGGTTCAACATTTCCCATGGAGAAGCCTAGTACTTCGTACTGCAACTACAAGGACACTCCCAATTTTAGTGATGTTTTGTTCCATTTACTAAAACGGCACATATGGAATCATTGCAATTATTCCCTCTAGCTATATTTTACAGTTTTAACATATGAAAAGATGTAAAAAGAATATAAAACATGAACAATGAGATGACGAAGGTTTGAGGTGAAGATGAACTATGGTAAGGGCTGATGGAGATGAACTATGGTGAGCGAGAAACATGGCAGAGAAAAAAAGGGAACAAAACAGCAACAGACAGTTTGTGTAAAGCACCTGGCAGAGGGGTGGCATGGTGGTGCTCATTGGATTGGCCCGGCTTGGCAGTGGTGAAACGTTGGCGTTGGTCGAGTAGTGATTAGTGCTGCTCCCGCCAGTAGAGGACGTCAGTCCACTGTACTGTCCGTCCGTCAACGCGTGGCTGCTGGTGCTGGACGTTACACCCATCGAGCTGACGCCGCCCGTGATGGAGCTGATGCCGGCGGCCATGGCCGAGCTGACACCAGCACTAGCACCCGGGCCACTACCACCCAGCCCGATCGAGTTCATACCGAGCCCGGTAGTGGCACCGGTCAGCCCGGACAGACCGCCCAGCATTGCCGAGGAAGAGATCTGCGATGCCAGGCTCGATGGCGTCTGGTGTAGGTGCGACTGGTGCGAGGACAGGCCGAGGCTGGTCGAAACGCTCGTGAGACCGCTGGTACCGAGGGCCGACGACATGATCGGTCCAGTTGTGCGTGGATGCTCGAGCTCGGCCAGTATGCGATTGTCCTAAAATGAGCGATCAGGACAGGATATCAGTTGTCGGATTCCTGTTGCCGGGTTCCGTTCTAGTGCGTTCGTGATCGCAGACTGGTTGCTTCCAACTGACGCTTCGGTCGATGGTAAAGGAGGCGAGGTTCTTGGTTTTATTTTCATCCAGCATTGCGAGGGACCGAAAACAAAACGAAGAATTATGGTTTGATCATGCCTTTGGCTTCCTTTTGCTTCTATACCATTGCAACGAACGAACGAATAACGGATGTTGAGACGCGAGAAATTAAAACTAACGGTGTGAAAAAATATATGGGAAAAAGAGTAAACGGCACACTTAACAAGTCAAGCAGAACAAAGCATGTAAATCAATACAAGAGAGAGAAACTTCCTTCCATTGCTGGTGGTATGTTTTTTTTAATCGGGATATTTTAAACTTTTCTAAGGTTTTCAAAACTATTCTATAAATAATCTATTTACAAACAACGTACTGATAACAGTAGAAGTATATCATGAAATATTGTATCGATTTATAACATATATGAAGATATAATTTTATTACACAAAGGACGGCAATAAGTTCCCTTTGAATCAACTCATGCTACTGTACTGTTTTTGTCAAATTTTAATCATACTCTTAAAATGTATAAAGCCATTTGTCTCAACAAATTGAATGGCAAAATGTAACTAAAAAAAACCCACCACTAAAACTAAACTAAAAATGTATCCCCTATAAACTATTTTGAAAAAGTATCACAGCAAGGAAAGATAAACAAACAATTACAGAATGTACTATTCTATTCATCCACTTTCTAAAAATATTGTTCTATTCTAAAATCGGTTATATTCCCTATGAAGGAGAAAAAAGTGTAAGAGAAAAAATCATTGCCATTCGATGTAATGCAAAGTGATTCTCTTTGCTCGTGAAAACACGAAGAATAAAGTGAAAATAATAAAAAAGCAAACAAAAGCATACATAACACAGCAAACAATACAAAACAACCTGAACAACTGGAAGCACCGATTCAATGAAGCAATAAAAAGCTACGGAGGTGGTTCGGTGTCCGGAGTTGTTGGTTTAAAAATTGTAAAAGAACAAATGGGATCGAAACGAAAAAAATAATCGCCAGAAAAAAAGCGTCGTGAACCTGGACATTCAAACACAGAATCGCTTGGAGTGGGACAATTCGTGTACATTAGAACCAAAAAAGACGTAAACCTATGTAGTTGAAGCTCAAAATGAAAACATAACGAAACACAACAAAACAGGAATAAATCCAGGAGTAAACAATTGAAACCGAAAAAGTGAAACGGAGAGCAGCAATGATGAGCAAAAGAAAAACATAAAGTAGAAAACGGAAACCGAATACGTGAATGCAGTTTAGAGTTTTGTTCTCTAGTTTAACACACATACATTAGCAATGGATAAACGTGCCTGTTCGATCTTTGCCATTATTCTATCAATCTCGGTCCCCTGCTGGTGGCCGGTCGGTGTGGGCGCCCAGGTGACGGTACTGCCGCCAGTGTTGCCCGTGCTGCCGGTCCCTATGCCACTGCTACTGCTCATGCCGATGCTTGTGCTGTGGCCGATACTGCTGCCAATGCCGTCGATGCCACGGCTTCCGGATCCACTGCCCACAGACGTGCCACCGCCATACGAGGCCGCTAGCGATCGCTCGAGAGCGCTAGTGTTGGTCGTGACCGAGCTCGCCGTGTGCCCGTACGCACTGCTACCGATGCTGTTGAGCGTTGCACTGGCTGACGATGGATTGGTGACGGCGGTGCAGCTATTGCCGATGGTGCCCCGCACTCCGGTCATGCTATCGCTCAGGCCACCGAGCATTGTACCGCTTGATCCACCATGGCCGCCAGAGCCGATCGTACGGCCTGGTCGTGATTTTAGCGCGGCTGATAGTTCGAGCTGTAGCTCCTCGCACCGAACTGTTTCGAGCGCAGCCTGTGATGTTGATCGGAACATTTCAGTGCCGCGACGGATGTAGTAGTTTTTGAAGTTGTATTTATTTGTGATTTTGTTTTTGGCAACATAGAGCCAATCGTTTTGGGCAGAGCAGCAGCACATAATCCACCCACGAGGATACGAAGGGACAGCGTAACGCAAAGAAATAGAACACAATTATGGTTGATTCTTTGTTGTTGTTGTTGTTGTTGTTGTTGTTGTTGTTGTTGGTACCGTTGGCTCATGACGAGCCAACGATTGGAGTGGAAAGAAGAAGGGACACGTAGGATAGGGATGTATGAGTGTGAGTGTTTGTTTGTTTTTGGGGTGTGGCTGTGCATACATTGTTGCTGTTGCTGTTACTTTTTTGTATGTGTTTTTTATTTATTTTGCATTTGGTACGTTGTATTTCTACTGTGGAGTTTGATAGGTTTTAGTAGGTTGGCGAAAAAGAAGAGTGTGTTCTGTTTGTAGTCGCGCTTGCACTGAAAACAGGGTTTACAGGCAGTGTGGATATTTTTTTTCGCAAAATCGAATAGAGAGCGCAAAGGGCACAACAGTTTAGAGGTGTAAATATTATTTTAATTTTTTTGTTTTGCTGTTTGGGCTTGTACAAATAGTGAGTAGAAAGGCGCACTTGCTTAATGGAAAGAGAAGCTTAAAACAGAGCAGCACACAAATACGGGAGAAGATAACCGTAACTACACGATTTACTAATAGCTGGCAGCACAATGGAAGAAACAATTACCTAATTATACCACGTAAATGCACAAACACAATCAGATCAGAAGATTTCACGTACAGTAGGATTGTGTAAGAATAGGCATCACATTCGACGTACATAATGTTTAGTTAGGATGGGAAGCACGAACAAAGACGCACGTTTAACGGCAATAAAGTAAAAAGCGAACGGTTTATTCTGCACATGTATGTATAGCTCTACGTCTACGAAAGAAACAGCCAAGTTTCTTTAAAGCAAGGAATGAAAGAAGTAGATAGGAAAGAATTATAGACAAACAACATTACAAAAAATAACACGAAAGATGACAATTAAAACGAGTATAAGAAATGCTTCAAGTCGGAAGTATTGATAAAGCTTGTTAATGCCCAAGCTACAACGGTAGAAATTCCTAGAAGTGTATCCTCAGTTTTGAACCATTTTTTAATCTATTCGCAAATACCTCAAACAATTTAATGAATTATTTAATTAACTTAGCGACTGTTATAAGTATCGACGCAAAAATATAAACAAATATATAAACTAATTATCCAGAATGAAATATTGATTCAATATTTGTTTTTATTTAGGATGTCTTCAATTTTGTAATGTGTAAAGTGTCTGGGCCGAATTAATTGCTCGTTTTAGCCGTCATAACCCATGATCATTCCCAGAATAAAGACAGTCTACTGCGAATTATTTTTAACGTTATTTAGTTTGGAATTTATAAGTAAATATCTGTAAAAATTACAGCAGCGTATACAATGAAAATATCCCTTAACAACAATCTTACTGTCTATTATTCAAACATGGGAATAATCATTATTGAAATCGTTCATTAGAAGCAATGAGGTAAAAATTATCTTATAGGAATTTCTACTACTATTTAGAATACGTTTATTTCTGCGTTCGATTTTAATTTATTTATTTGCATGCGTCATGAAACATTTTAAACAAGGTTGGCACCTATCTTTATAAATTAATAGAAAATATTTTAAAAATCCATGATTTTCAATTATCTTACTTCAACAAGGACGTTAGAAAGTTTTGTCGTATCAACTGCTTTTAGACCATAATGTTTGGAGAACAACAGTATGTGTCGTATAGTAAATAAGTTTGACAGCAACATATTATTAAAGACAATTAACATGTAATCCGACATACAGCGTCGCTTTATACCAAACCATAAACACCTTAAAACTTCTATTGACCAACCAAGCTAGTTTTATCTATATTTTTAGCTTGTGTTATGGTAATACTGTTTTGAAGCCGTATAAAAGATTAGTTTACATCTTTGGAAGTTTAAGTGATATACTATAAGTGATGATTAATTGTGTTTTTCGTATGTTTGAGTAATCAGTGTAGCATATCGATTGTGACTCATTTAAAAATTATATTCCTTTGCGATGGTTACTCAACGATATCGTTGCTAGCCGGCGGTTGATAATTCGATACATTGCGAATTAATTGTGGCGAAGATTCACGCATCCAAGCAAAACATGGCTTCGCATTGTCTCCAGCCATTTATTACAACAATATTTGAAACGACGATTCTTTTGCTCACTATAATTGAAACTTATTGAGCAAGAAAGCATTTATCATGGAAACCAAAAAGAAAAATGTACCTGAAACATTCAGGCCTCTGAAGACAAACTTCCTTGTATCGATATCACATCGCACGTTGTGCAGAAGCCAGGGCAGCGGAGGGCTCGTCAGAGTTAAATTAATGTATTTTCTTCTCTACTCAGTTTGGGCTTTTCCTGCGACTTCCATAATTGAATAGCCACTTTGGGGGTAATAAAACAGACATGCCCACGTAAGCTCGCTTGCGTTTCGGCCATAAATCTCACTCCTCGGTGTGCGACTGGTGTCAAGAGGCAAATGTCGCTGCTTCGCTTGAACGTTTCGCTACCAGGCATGGTAGCTTCGAATCGGCGCACTGCTTTCACCCGCAAAGCCGAGGTTCAATCGTTCGTTCTGCCGGTGGTTGGGGAAGCAACGGGTCTGATGGTTTTATCGGTTTCTCACAAAGAACGACGGTTGATTCGCGAGAGGTTTGTAAAATACTGTTCGCTGCTCCAAGCTGTTAAGGTGCGTTTGGGACGGATTGTGTAAAGCTTTACGGGGTCAAATGCCTGCAGGAGTGGGAACATAAATTTGTCCCCGGTTTGGGATGGGATGCAAAGAAGAGGACGATTTTTTCAAAAACTACCACGGTTCACTTAGTGAAATAGAAAATAAGCAAGTAAAATATTTTTTGCTTTATGGTTGGTAGAGGGACATTTGAACTAGAACTTCAAAAACGTAAGATAAGACACAGCTTTAGATGTGAATAATCGCGTCTGTCGGATAATAACGGTAGTTTGTTATCGGCCCAAGGACGTAGACTAAATTTCCAATGAAGTTTAATGTTATGAAAATATTTAATGATTTGAAGCAGCTTTATGAAGTAAAGAGTTTAATTATACTATATAAATTATGCTGTTTATGGTGTTGCTTCTTATTGTGTTTTTTTGTTTATGACACTCTTTGAATCTTTACATTACATTACCAAACCACTCATTTTCTGGATTTGAGAATTGCTGGATAAGCCCTTTAACTACATATCAAAATACTTAATACATATTGAAAGGATGCATATTACCAGAAGAAGAAAAAACAGCTGCTCTGTTTTCTTTAAATACATCCGACTTCATTGGCCCTCTTATATTTATCATTCGCTTCGGCCATCTTCTAAGGAAGAAGTGAATGTAATGTTTTACCATGTTCCTCTCACTCATCTGTTTTTCCAAACGCTCCGTTTCTGCTCCGTCGGCTAGAAACTGGAGCGGAAACTCCGAAAATGACGTTCGCTATCGAGCAAAAGCTGGCGAGCGGTGAACGATGAAAAATTGTAACCTCTCAAGCCTAGCTCAGGTGGGGCACTGAGTAAACTAAGGTCTGCTCCTGCAACATCTCGCCCCTGTCCCATGCAGCCTGCCATTCTGGCCTACAAACCAACGTGTTTAAAAAATTGTTGAGGTTTGTCCGTAATTTATCACTTTTAATTGCATAACAAGCTGCTGATAAAACCGGGCGTGGTTGGCCGTTGCCAACAAAATGTTCCGATTAGCACGGCGAGTGGTTCTTTTCCGCGCGCTATCCTACCTCCCTCCCGACGGTGGAACCGTGTGCCAAGAACTTGCTAATTACTTCGTCATTTTTGTGTAATGAAAAATGAACGAACCTACACAATTTGGCGGTAGAGGAGACGGAGGTCGAGTGTGCCATCGGTTCGCTGAGCGCCGACCATTTCTGCTCGTTTCCGGAACGTTGACGATGACGCCAGCGATGATGGCGATGGTAATGATGATTACGTTGCGCTGTTTGTTTGCCAACGGCTTTCCTGTCGCTAGTTTTGTGCCACGTGGTGTTTCCGGTAACGGTTAAGGTAAGAAAGTTATCATCCCCCGGTCCCTCTGCTATACCCACTTTACTTTCCACCATAGGCGCAAGCACTCACACACATACACACACCCGTTGGGGCAAATAAGTTTCTACTTTCATCGTCCTTGACTCCATGCCTGGCTGTTAATCAGGTAGAAGTGTATTGAGCACAGGCAGGGTTTCGCACTTAGCGAACAAACCCAGCGTCATTGCACGAGGATGCTGAAGGTCGAAGCTGAATGTTGGCGTTGACATTTGACGGTGCTTTAACCGATACTCTGGTCTAGACTTGTATCGTTTTGTAACAACCACCTACCCTTCCACAAACCGGGCCAGGTGCTTACCATGTACACACAATTAGATCCACTCATCAACGAGTACGCTTAGTTATTGGCTTTTGCTAAACTCATGCAATCCCAGGTAAAAGCTCGATGTGGTAGCAAGTTTTTCTAGGCTCACAAACGAACCATACTTTGGACAAAATAGTATTCCGTATGGCCGCGATGCGTTGAGGTTTGTTTTGAATTTTCAATTGTAACAAAATGAACTAGACAGAAACACATTCATCCCGTACGCACTCTAAATGACATGACATTCTACAAACACAAATCCATACGATCAAAGCAAACCAACGAACGAAGACATACGCAACAATACAGTACAACACGACAGGAAAAACATGAAACGATGATGAAAGGATCAGTTGCCCGAAGCAAACAACAAACTTAAAAACTCTAGAGAAGAAAAACTACAATTTGTATATTTGTATATGTAAGAAAAAAAAACTTTAAGCTACTTTAAAGGTAAAAGAATACAACAGCTAAAGCACTGGAAATTACAAGTAAACAAACGATCCAGCATACCGAAATACTTAAATATCTATTCTAAAATAATTATCAAACAAAGCTACACGGTCGACAAGAGATGGTGTAGAATTAGTATGAAGAGTAAGCGTACGAAAATGCGAAAGTATGAAGTATTAGTAGTAGTAGTACAATTCATAGTAGTAGTTGTAATACGTGTTGATATGTGTGGCTATGATGTGTCCTATAGAAGTTAAATTTACAAAAGCTCTTTGATAGTGATGTTTGGTTCAATATGTAGAGTAACTTCATTTTTAGAGCTGAAACTGAGTAGTTTTTAAGTTTTTATGATGTATCGATGAAAGGACTGATTGGTGTGAAGTTAATATTTTACACACAGTTCGTAAGAGAGGGAACTTAAGTAATTACATTTGGCTGGGTTTTGAGATGGATGTGGGGTTTCGTTTGTTTGTTGATATGTTTGTGGTGCGACGGTTTATGGGGGAAGGATAGAGAAAAAGAGAGCACGTATCTGTGTGTTGGAGTGTTTGATTGCATGTTTGGTTTGTTTGTTTGCTTGTTTATTTGTTTGAGTGAGATAAGTATAGAAAAT
Organism: Anopheles arabiensis; assembly: GCF_016920715.1. Taxonomy (NCBI): domain Eukaryota; kingdom Metazoa; phylum Arthropoda; class Insecta; order Diptera; family Culicidae; genus Anopheles; species Anopheles arabiensis. Next base: position 41,510,897 of record NC_053517.1, on the reverse strand, counting down.
TTGTTAACACAGACCTTCTTCTCCAACTCGCGGGCTCTGGACTGCAACGTTTCTATCGGTTCACTTATCCTACCCATGCCGGACGACATACCTCTGAGCTGTGCCAGAGCTTCCTGTAAATGGAGTGTGTGAAGAGAGAATCAATGAGAAACGGTGTGAATTGATGAGATGCAAGATTGATGAAGTTACGGTGCCGCAAGAGCTTTCGAGCCAAAGGTTTGCCCATCAATCAGGACGATGTGGTTGGGATAGGCGTAAGTAAAAAGGCGGATGCCATTCGTTGTCGGTATCTTTCTCAGACGGCGGGGAAAACATGATGAGCTCATGCGTGTTGTACCGCGAGGTAGAAATTGTACATAATACTCCTTGTGTTGTTGGCTGATATGCAAGCATTATTTATGCAATCATTTTGAAGTCGTTGTTGATCAACGTATTACATTCGTATTTGAAGTGGTGATCAACTTATGGAGGTTTTGCTCAAGTGTAAAAAATAGAACGCACTTCAGAACAATTGGAAATTGAAAAATGGGACAGCTAGCAGCTCTGGGAATGTGGATAACATGAATAAAAAATTGTTCCTTTTGTGCACTAATGAAAACATAGAAACGAAAAGAATACAAATGAAACGAATGAAAGCAGGCTTTAATGAGGCTGCAAGTTGGCCACGCATCAGGACGGGAGTGTCGTGAGGAAAATTGGAAATGCTCCAAATGAAGAGGAAAACATACTTCAAATAATGAGGCCAGAAAGAAGTATTAAAGCAGAAATTCCTCATTCCAATTAAAGTTTGCCAATGAGGGGATAGATGATTGCATTCTGTTTGAAAGCAATTACCATTATCTTTAAATTTCATTTTGTTTTTTTATATAAACTTTTCCAAGACCTCTCCCTTTCACTAAATGTGACTAACATATAGTTGAACATCTTATTTTTCGCATTGCTAGGATAAAGTTGATTAAACACGAAAAACAAAATTGCTTCAGATTTAACGCTTTTTATTTCTTTGTCATTCTGAGTCATATTGATAATCAAATACAATGAAGACCATAAATCTACTGTTCAAGGAATAATATTGAAGCTCGTTGAAGAAAAAGATGAGATGAGGTAAAAGTGAGGAAATGATTAGTTAGTTATTAGTTTCCTTCTACCCTTTTTTCGATATAGTTTTTTTTGTATGTAAATATTCCATTTTTTATATCCATAGTTTTGTCTGTGACGATACAAAAGGTGTCCACTTATTGCACGTCAATGGGAAATCGTTATCTCGGGTGTTTCAAGAACAACAAAATGGGGCGTAACGGTCTGAGTGGCTAATATCCTGATTCATAGATAAAGCTTAGATAGCTTAAATGACAAAACGTCAACGCAAATGAGTGATCTCAAGGTTATTCTAGGCTTGTGTAACGTTTTTACTTGTTGTTGTTGAGCTGTGGCACTTCCTCGAGCTAGTTTTCACTTTCTTTGAGCAGCAACGAGTATCTTAGGCAATCAGCGTTCTCCCGGAGTGGGATCCATGTTTCATAAAACACATAACGGCGTGTCAATAGGCGTTGTTCTTACTTTGTGATCAGAAAAACAAGGCTTATGTGGCTTTGTTTCATGTTGCAGAGGTATCCAGCAGTAGCTTTCATGAATGACGAAGTAGCTTTTGGAAGGATAAGGTCATGTCAGATCGGCCTTGCAAAGGGCGGTGTGGTTATGAATGCCCGAGTTAGTAGTTATGCCTGGAGGCTGGAATGTGTCTGATAATGAGTGATTGTGAAGATTGTGCCCGTAAGCATCGAAATCAGCGATAATGTGGCATCGGCACCGAATCAGAAGGCACAGTGACGCGCCATCATGATAGCATGATAACAGTGACTCAAGAGTTTGTATATCTGCTACACGCTGGGTTAGCTCTGTTCTAAATGATATCAACGGGACGAAGTGGCTTAGTGAGATAGATAAATAATGATATAGAGAGGGAAAGAGAAAGAGACAAAGAGAGAGAGAATGGTGGGGTTTGATCGGAACTATAAGGCATGCATGTTAAGGATAATATAGTAAGTAATTTAAACTTGTATTTAAACTTGGAGCAGTAACACTTTGAATAAAACATCGTGCATAAAAGGTTTTTTTATTGATTTTTTTTTCTAGAGATCTATTCTGAATGTAAAAAAGGGGTAACTATTTCAACGAAAATAAAACGCATACTTACGGGTACATGGGGAAGAGTCTAGTTTTCCTTTGTATATGGACAAACGGTGAGCAGTTGGTGGACAGTGTCCTCGCTCCATTGGGAGCTAATTTTTAACTTTATTTTTAATTTTTATTCAAGAGCGTCAAAAGTCACAGCATGCATCTGGCAAAAGTTCTCAACCGAGGCATTATCGAAATTGGATATGGGAAGAAAGCGGAGCATTACACCCTATATTATTCGTTCTTGTTCTTCATAGATGCGATGGTAAGCATTAAAGTGGCAATGCAGATCGGTCTGATGCCATTTTCACGTTCATTACGCTATGACTTTCCTAGAGGTGACCCGAAAAAAGCATCGATAGCAACCACAGGACGAGCAAATGATAGCGCCAACGTACAAGACTAGCTGTCACCAAATCTTCCCTTTATGAGCGTAATATTGAATGGCACAAGGTAATAACGCTTACGTTCATATAAGCCCGGTTTTGCAAAACTTTCCCATTCCCATTTCGTAATATCACGTACGGTGAAGGGTGAAATGCTGTAGCGACCACATGTCTGGCCTTGTTGTGCATTGGTCTGGGTCGGTGTGTAATAATGGATAAATTGTGTCCCATTAATGAAAGCAGCAATTTCGTACCGTCACGCTGGAATGTTTGGTTGGGAGTGAGAATCGTGCGATAAGGCAAGAGAGCTTTCGCAACAGCAGCTGGCGTAGGTTGTACGAAATAATAGCTAGGTTTCGGTGCGATGTGTGGGATGAGACATGCATTTTAAATCCTCATAGATATTTGTTTGCCTCGTTTGTACAGTAAACCGTTGGTTGACAGTGTTCATGTCTAATCACAATGCGGAGTACGAGAGACATGGCTCTTTTATGATATGACTCTGGAACGCATGTATTGTAGAGAAATGCATGTTACTATTGTTTAACGAGATCGCAATCAAACTTTTTCATGACTTGAATGAAAAAGAAGAAAATTTCACAAGGCGTTTAACGAACAGCTCAAAGTGACATGTGCCAGTATGTCAATAATTAATTGTAGATATGTTGTATAAGATGCACATTTTCGCCAAGCAACCATAACGACTATCAAATGCGCTTGCAGTTCATTTTACTACACAATGTGCTTATTCGAATAATCTCTTTGCACTCACGATTGTGGATATCGACTGGGACTGGGATATCGACTTTTTTGCTGAGCATTACGAAGAACAAAAGAAGCGTGAAAATGGACAATTACATGAAATGTGGTGCAGTTCCCCAGCTTCTCCGATTTTTTAATAGCACAGTTATTTAAAGCCCTTGACATCGATGGTTGATCGACATCTCCAAACATTTGCCGCGTCCCTCCGATAGACCGATGTCCAGCCCGGTAGAATTCATCAAATGCCATTGCGGAATGGTAGAGATCGATGGTACAGCAGGAAACAAAAAAAGGAAAAATAAATATAACGCAAAAGGGTATCCTTTCCGTGCTGTACCGGAGACACGTCCGTCCACGTGTCTGCTTTTGACACGAGAAGTGCAGAACGCATCGTACAATGTGTTGGCGCAAAGTCGCTGTAGTAGATCGGCCTTGTTCGGTGCTGCTAAAGATAGTACCCTCTATCGAACGAGAGATAAATGAAGACGGAAAGCGTGCGGCAGGACGGGAGGAAACTCAGAACGGAATAATGGTGGACAGGAGGAAGCAATTTTGCACTTTACCGTGTCGGAGCGAAATGCTTTATTAGGTACGAAAGCGGAACGGGTGATTATCCGTCTTTGGCACTGTTTCTCTTCCCCCGACTGTGTCTGATACAGTGCGGGAAGGGGTGACGATACCAACTGGAGCACACCCATTATCTTGGCCATTGGGTATCGATTTTCTTGACGCAAGCACACGGTTCTAGTGTTTGGTGTAGAGCGTGTGTCTCAGCCTACCGGTGATCAAATTCGCGCATACAATCTGGCTTTGCGTTGATCTGATTTATCGTACAATCAGCTTCCGACGCCGAGTAGGTTCCAGTTTTTTTTTCTTTCCCGGACTGGTTAGCTCGAACCGCTTGCAAGCGTGGCGAAAGTTTCTGCCGAGCGAATCACGCGGGTTCCATTTATTGTTTCCCCGTGCTGTAGCAGTGTGTCGTTGTTACTGGGCAACTTTTCGTAAGCAGGACACACACACACATACACAGAGAGACACAAACACACACGCTTACAATCGAGCGAGAGGGTTTATGTTATTTTTTTGTTATCTTAGTGAACAAGCACCGTTTTGCCGGGCGAAAGAGATGAACTTCGGCCAGCGTAATTGAATCGGGCAGCGTTGGGTGAGTGGTAGAAAGCACGGTGTGCTTGTTTTTCGAGGCTGCTATTTTTGGCAGCTCGTGTTGTTCTCCTGTGCAAAAGTTTTCCAGCGTCCTGTTACTACAAAACGTGCTTCGCTGTTGCAAACAACGAACAAGGGAAGAACAGAACCCAAACGTTTAGTTCGAAAGAAAGAGCCACCGTGGTGGTGGCTTTGCATTGCAATCTTGTTGCGAAACTCGAAAAAGTTGGTTTGAACAAGTTTTAAGAAGATGTTGGAATACATTATTTTTCCTTAGAATGTTACCATCCTGGCGTCATCGCCGCAGCCATTGCGTATTACAGGTGTTGAGCTATTTTCAAGATGGTATGAATAGGCCGGCATGAGCAATCGTAGGACAGCTTTTTCCGTTCAATAATTTATATCGTATACATATTTAAATCGCTGATGTATAATTATTCGCGCTGCTGATCTATAATTATGGGCATCGTTATATTCTTAAAAATTCTAAAAACATCAAATCTCGACGACCTACATTATCTCGAACACTCGCCTCACATCATTTGGGTTTTTGCATCAGGCCGCACTGTACGCTGTGTGGCCCCCGGCAAAGAATGTCCCAAAAATTATTGATTTTCCATCGAATCAACTTCACCTTCGACTCGATTAACGGTTCTGCTTACGATCGGGAAAGCCCCCCGTCGAACCTTCCATAACCATTAAACGCGCTTTATGGTAATCTATTAAGCCATCAGTTGTTACCCGGCTCATAACGTCTTACGTTTGACTGGTCCCGAAAAAGTCAAGCCATTTTTTATGCTGGCAGACTATACTCATCCCTGTGCACGGGTCGATCCCGGTGCCCGTTCCTTTGCACCCGGGATGCAGGAGCAGAAGAGATAGGTCAAAAATAGGGCACATTGTTTGGGGTTTGATGCGAGAGAGTTGCGGGAGAGTGAATAGGAAAACGCCGCAAAGAAAATCCATCCAAATGGATTTTGATTGCAAAGTCTTGTCCGCGTGAAGAGCTCGATGGAAATCGATACTTGAAACTGCGCTCGTACCAGTAGCGATACGCTTAGGCACTTATGGCTGGGTGAAGTGCTAGCTATTTTGTGAGTATGTGAGCGTGTGCGTGTGATGGTGCGGAGAAAACATTTTCCTTCCATCCCGCTTGGTAGAACGTCAATTTGAATGGTTTTGTGGTCGATTCTGTCTACCCTTTTGTGCATTTCGGTAGCATCTACCGTTCATCGCCTCAAGCGTTATGGCGTTAACGTCCTTATGCTTCCGTTACTCAAACCAAGATTTGAGATCTTAATATACCTACTGTGCAACGTTCTAACAAAACTAACTTTTATTTATGAATTATATAAATGAACCATTAAATACAAGTATGATGAAACATATTGGATTATAAATAGCTGCATAGTTTACAATTTTAGTTGTTCCATTCGATACTACGTATGAGTATAAAGTACAGTCTCTTAGTCTCGTTAGCAAATAAAATTTATTGAAATCGACAACAAGCCTGTTAATTGCAACGGTTTTTTTTAAATTTCGTAGCAAAGACTCCACTCGAAATTTAACTTGATTTTTTGTTTTGTTTTCATAAGAACTTGGCTAGTTTAACAAACTACACATTCTGTACGCTGTTGCACAATAAATCAAACATTGATGTTATTAGATAAAAAAAGGTCACACCTTCCTACCCTTCCCATGTTCTGTTCCCCCGCATATGATCCTGCGTGTGCCTGCGGTGTTGAAAACGCATAAATTATTGATACTTTTGACACCTGGAGTCTTTCGATCGTAGTTCCGATCTCGGGCGCTTCGCAACGGAAAGAGCCGAAAAACAAAATCCCAAACATACTAACTGGTACTGCCAGTGCTGACTGGCTTCACGTCCCTTACCCACCGTTGGGCTGGTTGAGTCAATTTACTGTCCAAACAGAAACATTCCTTTACTAGCTGTTACGGCAAGCAATCCTCGTCGCTCTCGTCCGTGAATGTTTGCCGTGGAGCCGCGGTGTCTAGGACGGACACGTGGGCCTTACGCTTGCTGTTGACTTTAACAGGCATTCATCGACCGGCAGGAGAGGCATTTGTCGAAAAAAAAACAACCGACACAACGGAAAAGCCCCTCCAGCCCCGAAGCTAGATGAGGGCACAATTGTCTAGAGTTATGAGTTACGGCCGACGTCTCATAAATAATAGAAGTTTCACGTTTTGCTTCATACTGTACGAAAGCTCTCATAAAAAAGGGAGACAGAGAGAAATAGAAAGCGAAAGAGAGAAAACGTCCATACCACACACTTAGTGATTTTACCTTTCCACCGTCCAAGACATGTAACCTTAATGGTTACAGTCTGTGTTGCCCCCCGTCGGACCGTCACGGTTTGTTTGAAGTCTAAAAATATGCTTCAATCCACGACCGAACCGAACGAGTCCACTTAGGGCCATCCCCATCGCCAGCCAGCGCCATCGATCGGTTTTGCAAACGCCTACTTCTGGCCGCTCCTTGTCCACTGTCACCTACCCTACGTTTGAATGGTAACCGTTTTTCAATTGTCTTGTCATGATTAGAAGGATAAATTATGATTTACTGAATTGAGCGGGAGGCTCAATCCCATTTTTACATAGTCCTCTCGTCCATAGGCACTGCAGTAGTGTGAGTGGACACTACAGTAAGGTGGATTATTTTTCTTTTTACATTGCTTCCTTATTAAGAGCTTCAGCAGCAACGAACAACCGTACGAGAAAGAGTAGTTGAACGTTTGATGCCCTAGCTCACATGCAAACTAGGATTGACACAAGAAGCGGTTTGCATATTTGCAAGCCCACTGCTTTCGTCTGGGTAATATAATCAATGCAAAGTTTTATAACCAGCTTTATCGCAGGTTGCATTTCCACACGCTGTTCGCACTAGTAATATTGGTTCTGTCTGTCTGTGGTGAAGTTTCCCAGTGTCGTGTGGAGAGTGCGTCATTCCGTTAAGGTTTCTGGTTAGCGTGTCACACTGATTGCCTGCCATGAGGTGGAAATTATACGACCTTTCAATATCATTGCAAACACCGGAACTGGCACGATAAGCCACTCTGGTTCGATGTATGTGTGTGAGTGTATGTGCACTGATGCAATGAGAGTGAGGCACTTGTGCAAGAACTGTGGACAGTGTTCTCTTTTATAAATGTATTAGTTTTCCATGATTGGATACTGTTTTCGTTTTATTACCAATTTTTTAAATGTCTTTTAAATGACGCATATAAATTGAATATTGCCTTTGAATATTGCATTTTGAAATATTTGATCTGAATTTCGTATGTGACAACGAAACTCAATCCCAAGAATATTCAGCAACTTGAATTTCCATTTTTGCTTTATATTACCAAAAAGCAAGCTTTTATTAGAACCCTAACTATAATGCCACGAAAGCCTACCAATAAACCTTGGAGCTCATGAGACAGTTGGAATAAATTTGTCCTGAAGAATATTTACCCTTTCTTCGAGCAAGAACCGATAAGATTACGGGCGGGACAAATTTGAAAGCTAAAATGTGTTCCGTTTGTGGAAGGTATTTTAAAGCCGCTTTTTCTGAGCGGTTAGACTTTGCTGTCTCTCCATGGTTAATGGGATAGAGATAAAGCCAAGTAGAATATGAGAAAGCAAACACACATTTGCCGAGTTAGAGAAAACTAGAGCGTGTGGGGTACAGTGTAATAAAATTCACTTTTAATAAAATTGAACAGGTTGCTGGTAGAAAGGTAATATCAAATAGTGAACAGCAGCAACAACACCAGAAGAGAAGGAAACCCGTTACCAAAAAAACACGGTGAAATTCCTTCTCCTTGAGCTTCCAAATTCACTACGAACGAATGCAGAGTATTGCCCCGTTCGCAGCAGCTCTTACGGGGGCGCTGACTTCCGGCTTCCGGTCGTATCCCAAAAGTGATGGGCGTCTATGTTTTTACACAATTCCAGGGGCAAGAATGGATTGGAGTGGCGAAGGAGAAAAGCCTTTGCATAAACCATCAGCTCTCATCATCTTTCCCGGGTGCGCCTACTACCCAAGCTGTCGCTACGCAAGGGCGGGACTGTCAGGACTTTCATCGTACCTGGTGGGGATGTTGAAAGCTTGGGACTCCACACTAACATATATGAACACACACAGCAGTAGCTACCCATGACTTTACGTGAATTGTGCCACGGAACGCTCCCTGTTTTTCCGCCTGTTCCTGTTTCAGCGGACGGAAAGATTTTGAAGTTTAAAATCTTCATGACCATGGAAGCGCTGTGGCAAAGGAAGGCGCTCTGGCGGAAGAATCATAAGCGATGCTGGAATAAATCCCACGCATAACAAGAGCGTGTGGAAGGTTCACTCATTTCCGCCATCGCCACCGTCTCCGTGCCTAACACACACTCACACACACCGCCCGTAAAGTGACGACTTTTGTCTGCCTTTTATGTTGGAAGTTTAGCATTCCGAACGTGCGCAGTGTCCTCGCGGTACATCTTTGCACGGTGGCAGCGTATGAACATTGAAACGACTGGCAAACAACCATTCGTACGGCTTGTTTCACCGTTCTATCTCTTTCGAACCTTCATCGCTCGTGTAAAGTTAATCGTGGGAAGCAAAGAAATGTCTTCCACATCGTCGTCTTGCTGTCCCTAGAACACAAAGCAGGGCAAACTTTGCTTGAGCGGCTCGAGCTGCTCAGCTTCCTAAAAAGCCGGTGAACCACTAATTGGATGACGTTAGCATGGGTGTGTATGTATGTGGGTGCGCGTTTGAGAAAATTACAGCAAAACGAACCCCTAACGAATTCGGTGCCTGCCACGGTGGTTCGAACCGTGGCCGAGGCCAAACACCGGTGCCAGTTTTGATGTGTGGTGTGTATGCGTATGTGTGGGGTTGGCGTGTTGTTGCGGTCGGTTGGCTAATTTACCGGACCGACCTAAAATGTGCTAAAGGATCAAAGGATTGCCGTGGGTTCGAGCTGGCCTAAGGTTTTGGGGCATCAACGAGTGGATGCTTTCAAGTCAATTACAGTTGATGCCGGGTGGCAAAAGCTTGTGCTTATTTCATAGCTGCCTTTCTAGTGTGGGTGATGCTTTGCGGCCCTGGCTCGCTTCCCTCGAGCAGTCGGCGCTACATAGCTACGCTTTCAAAACAAAAGAGGCATGAGTTTTGTAACTTTCAATCGTGTCAGCCCAAATCCGAAATTGCATGTTTTATCTTACTATCGAAATGATTTATTTCATTTACCGTACACCGGTGTTTTGACCCGTTGGAGAGCTCTAGTGAATTTTGACGTACGATTCGAGCTACTGTTTCAGCCATTGGTTCGCCCAGTCATGACGAAAATGAAATAAACAACGCTTGCCTCAAGTGTGCTTTTAAGGCAAGTAATGAGGTTGAGATTGTAGTTGCCCAGTGAACCTTAGCGAATAAAAGCATGAGGTACTGTTTGCAAAATTTCATCCACACCACAAATCACCAAATGTAATGGGTACCATTTCCGCAGCTGACTGTTACACCCCAAAATGGAAGGGGCTTTCAAGCGCCAAAATGAATCACATTTAGCATGATTTTTGCTACTGCGTGCCCGTTGCGTATTTTTTACCATTTTATCAGCTTACGAATGCTTTGACGTTTGGAAATAGTGGACAGGTGTACTGGAGGCAAATATTACGCTTCGCTCGTTCTATTACTTTTCACAGAATTAACCCCGCAAACACGCAAATTATCGCTCACGATGTCGCGACGAAACATGGAACGCGAGTGGGAGGAACGTGATCATGAGAGAAAACAAAACTACGTTATAAATTTCTCTATTTGATTCACATCACTCCCTCAGAAATCGGAATTTATTGTATGCGAATACATTCCGTCAACTGAATCGGCCGAAAAACCGAAGGATTGTACCAACAGGGTGCGATATTTTAGTGCCGGCAATGTATGCTAATTTAAGGCAGTCTTATTTTTTGCTTCATTACTCCCCCGCTAGCGTGCAGGTAAACAATTTCGAAACAAATCATTTATGGGCCCACGCTCCGGTGTGCATAAAGCCCACCATTATACCGGCGGGTATCCGCGAAACGCTCACCTCCGGCAAGCTGTGAAATTAAAATAGAACCAATGTTACCGTGTTGTTTTTCTGGCCATTGTGTCGATGCCTCGCCCCGGTTGGCGGTTGTATATGAAATTGTTGTTGTTTCCTTCATTATTCTCGCGGTGGGCAAAGTAGAACATTTACATTTAATCAACCACTTCGGAAACTGTACTGAACGCAAACAACGCCAGGTAGTTCGTGCCGGTACGCACGTTTGACCATTTTGCAAAACTTCGTCCACATAGCCCACACATTTTCCTGGTCCTGGTCCAAAACATTTGCCCCGGTTTCGATTGGATTGTTATGCTCGTGCAGTGTCTGTGGGCCTGTCTCCTGTAAGCGCTTCATGCAAGGGGGCGAGTTCGATTGAATGAACCACATACACTTATTATAATTAACTTTCAATTTTGGAAATGATATTCCCAGGAGAACAAGAGAGCAGAAGGGAGAGCAGGATAGAAATTCTATTCAAACATTCTTCTTTTTGACGTTGCCACTGGGAAAGGGACGTAAGCTGTTGCACACTGTTAGGAGGAAATTATTCAACACGAGGTTTTATAATTGGCACGTGTGCCAAATTCAAAGGCTTTCGGTTTGGTAGAAATAGAAAACATGGTGAATGTACCCTGCCAATCCTCATGTGTTGCGAATACGTATGTACGCGTCAGTAATAATGGTACGAAGTTTGCGGAGCTTTTGTGGTGTACTGAGGGTAAACGTTTCAATTGTGCCAACCACAAGAGATGCGTCGGGGAGCAACAGACTACTCGACTCGTAAATTTAATTAAAAGCTTTTAAACGGAACCAATATGGATGGGATGTTTTTGGCGAGCGAGGAATGCACCGTACGCTGTAAAGAGATGGAGTAAATTATCATCGATCGGGTTGGTGATTTCACATGAAGATTTTTACCTATAAAACCGAAGGTAGCATCTCTGTTTCATTGTTTATTATACTTTCAATGCTTACAATTATATTTAATGTATTTAATACTTTAATAAACATTAAAGAGTGAGGATTATTTTGCTCGCCAAAGTCATTTTGATACGCTACGCTTTGTGTTTGTTTTGGGTACGTTGTGGCTAATCAACTGGCACAAATCACAAACGATCTAATTATGCAGCAACGATATTCGATCCCAGCGTAAAGCTTAACGCGTGACTTAAAAGATCGAGAAAAAAAAGGTCGACGGTTCCGAATCATGCACAATTAAGCACCAAAAGCTGTGAGCTTAATGAGAATTCTATGTTAATTTTTCTCATTTTGTTCCAATTCGTTCAGGTAATTCCAGTTCGTTCAAACGTGGTGTTATTTGTCACTAAAATACTGAATGCTTGGTTGCTGCTGGCCCTGCTGACTAAAAGGTCGCTTAAATGAGAAGGAAAATGACCTATGAAGATTGATAAATGAGGATGAGTTTGGGTCGTATTTGTATGTTTGTTGTTGAGCCTTCGAAAACAATCAGCTTAAATATTGATGATGCTAATTCATCTTTCATCGTTGTTCCATTAAATGGTTCAGCAAAATGTTTGAATTTACTAAACCAATCCCCAAAAGATGCAGCAACAACTTAGTTATAGTACTAATTACTTTTTGATGTTTTGATGTCTCAGAAAAATAATTACAATTGAACAAAAGACAACCATGATTCAGTTAAATTACCAGAGTTTGTAAACTCATTGCAATTACATCTAATATAATGAACATGATTTTTGTTTAAAGTTGTTTGCACAAATGTTTGTACAAAAATAATAATTTATTCTGATATGACACTTCACTCTGGGTGTTGTCACATTTGATCTCTAAATTAGTGAACTATTCTCGATAATTTTCTTAACTATAAACACACGATGTAATTAGTGATTTAACTCAGCTGGAGAAGAGCTTCATTTCCTAAAATCTAAATGATTCCGTGATTTTCACGACAATTACTTTTTCAAATCATTAACATGATACCAAATGTGATAAATAGAGGGCGTGTCTTCAATAGTGTAAAGGAAGGTATTTTTTCCAAATACTTTGAAATGTGAAAATAAGCTGTTGGCACTGTGAAAATAGTAAAAGAAAAAACTTTGCTACAGCTAGCCAACTTACCTGGTGTGCACGTTCTGCTTCTGCTCGTCGTGCTTCGGCATCCCGAAGTTGCATACTGAGTGAGTCCAACATGGCGTCAGACACCCACAGTGCGTCGTTGGACATCGTCTGAAAGCAGGGACAGAGAAAACAAACGAAAATTATCGCACCGATGAGACTGTGCAAAGTAAAGACACGCGTCTACCGCCTTCCATTCCCCCCCTCCCTCCGTCCCTGACGCGTCTCTGCAAAGCTTACAAGTTTATTGCGTAAAGCAAAAAGCGCAGCCATCGTCTTTGCGCCTATTGCCGGCGAACAACGCTTTTGCGTGGACCATCCCCAAGAAATGTAAATTATTTCAAATGACTAACAATCTTCCACCCTAGCGGCGGCACCGGTTGCGGAAAACTGGTTGCGAAAGTTTCAACCCGAGACCGGGTGAGCCGAACGTCAAGCTGTCTGGCTCGATGGAATGGCGCAAATGGAGGCGCACGGTAGCTGATAAATGATTGTGACATGAAAATGGGAAATGGAAAAGCAGCACCAATGGCACCCTCAGGCTGGGCGAAGAATGTGCATGAACAAATCGTACGCGCACGGGAGATGAGGAAACTGGTCTAGCACGACTGCGAAATCCGTTACGCGCTCATAAGAGAACAGCTCGAACACACAATCCTCGAAACGGCGAAAGTGGATATTTGAGATACGCTCAAAAAAGGACAGCATGGCTTCTAATGACGCGTTGTACAGATTCCCGGCGCGTGATGTGATGACCCACGGGGGAAGAAAGCTACACTTGTATGCCATGCTCACCAGACGAACGCCATGCTCACCCACAAAGATGAAAGCCAACGAAGGGTGCCATTATTCTTGCCGCGTCGGGTGGGTATAACGCAGAAGCAATTGCGTGTCGCTGAGCGGTAGCATTTCGGGGTGGAAAATACGTTCTGTACAGCCTTTGCAGCTCCCGTACGCTCGTTTACCCCTTCGAAATCCGTCGGCCGTGTGGCGTGGCCTACTTTCGAATCAACGCTTCGGTACGACGTGACAAGCGGAGCTTTGTGTGGAAAATGTTAATTAGATACGGTCGGTTTGCGTCTAAGCAAAAGCGCGTGGGGCTGTGCTAAATGGAAAAGAGACAGGGTGCTTACTGCATGGTGGAGTAGTTGTTAAATTTTGTCCTGAAAGAGGTAGAGGCAGTGTCATACTGCGAGAGACAAATAAAGAATTCTAATGCTCCAAGTTTTTGTTTTATCAAAACGGCAAATACACAGAACACACACACACTACTCTTCCGGCGCCAAACTCGTAAAGCATAATGCTACTGCCGTGAATGGGCTTGGGTATTTTTTTCTGTTTTTGTCTTCCCACCCGGGGATGTGCCTTCCGTGCTAGCGAAAGCGTATATTTAACATCCTATCCTTCGCCCCCCAGCAGGATTAATATTCCTCCTGAGTCGTGAACGAGCGTGCATCGACCCAGGCATTACCAGCCGCGTTGAGCCACCCCGAGACAGGAGAGCTGGTTGTTGTTGTTATTGTTGTTCTGTCCCGTGCCACAAATTATCTACCATCGCAAGTAATCAAATTTCGATTGGTCTTTCTCTGCTTCCACCCACCGCACGCAAACGACCAGTGGCACAAGTCGCCTGAGTGTATTCAAATTAAGGGCGATGTTTTATTCATCGATATCCTCGATCGGTTGATTGCTCGCTTTCGCTACTGTACTGTGGTGCACGAATGAACGGGCACCATAAAGCAACCAATGTGGCGCTTAAGCTTGCCAAGCCCTTTTTGCCCGGCTTTGGATGTGTATATTTTTATATACATTATTTGGTGAGTGTCTTTTTGTTTTGCTTACCGTTGTACACTGCCCGTAATTGCAGCCAGGCACGGTTGCATGAAAGTTTGAATGATTTGCTCGTTGTTTAAAGTAGTGGCTTTGGTGGCTTTTTGTGTACTATCTATCGAAGAGGAAAATAGCAGGTTCTGCTACAATGCGCTTCTAGGAGCCCTTTTCTGTAGTGCAGCGTTTGCACGTGATTGGTAGATCGCAATGGCTGGTGTTTGTAATCGTGAAGGTGATCGGACGTACGTTAAATATTCAACGGGACATAATTTGCTGCTCTCTCAATTCTGTCACATTGATCTGCTGACGCTAAGGTGTTTTACAATCAGGGATTGGTGCACTTCAACGCTGGCATTACAGGGTTTCTCAAGCCAGCTCAACATCGTAACACTATTTTTCGAATAGGTTGAACGATTGTCAACATCGTACATACAATTCGAATCCGTAAACTCTTTTCAATTTGGTAACACTAGGTTTTGGACCTGTAAAATCCCTACTCGAATCTGGAAAATGTATGTTGGCTGTCTTGTCACCCATTATACATTTGCCAGATTCGAGTTGGGATTTTACGCGCTCAAAACCTAGTGTTACCAAATCGAAAAGAGTTTACAGATCCGAATTGTATCGAATTGTACGATGTTGACAATCGTTTAACGTGTTCGAAAAATAGTGTTAAGATGTTGAGCTGGCTTGAGAAACCCTGTATTACAGAATTACACAGAACTTTCAATTTGCAAAGTTGTTGGCCACGTTGTGAACTTGGAAACGGTTAGCTCATTTATTTTTGAATTGTTTGTACTCGAATGCATATATTTTGTCAAGAAAAGGTTGAATCTATTTTAAATAATGATTACTAATACATCAAAAGTTATGTAACGCTTTCTATAAATGATTAAAACTTTGTCTACTCCATTGTTAGAAATATGACGAATTCATAAATGTCTATTGGGAGTGGGAATCACACTCGTTATCTCCTAAATACATCACACGAAAATGTAAAAACGTCCTCGTAATTTATTTTTATGGGAACAAAAACCCCACGACCAAATATAATTAGTTCTTTTATAAATGCAATCAAAAGAACCTTCCATTTCATTGATTTGAATTAATAAGCAATATATCCAACTAGTTGATTCATCTTTTCCCTAAATATAATCTTGAATGAGGTTTTTTTTTTGTGTAAAATGTAAAACATACTTTTTTATGTTTTAATACATCAACGCTAGCACCCAGCAACTAGATCCCAGTACACATCAAACGCATCATCTGTCAGAGATCATCGGGAGGAGATAGTCTTAATTGATTGCCTTTTTAGTACCTCCTCGATCACCTCCCTTGCCGCCGGCAACCTTGGGGTCAGCCAGACCCCACAGCATTTACCCGTTGACCTTTCCGCGGCACTCGAAAGTGCAACCGTGGCTGGTGATTTGAAATTAAGGATAATAATTGCATTCAATTACTGCTGCTTCGCTCCATCAGTCTCTCCCAACCCCTCCCGTCGCTTTCTGTCATTGAACCTCTCAGTGGCCACCGTGCTCTTTAGCCCGAATCCGGTTCGTATCCTTTCATCCCCCGGAACTGCGCCGGTTGCTATCATCAACGACGACTTCCGACCGGGCGAGACTGGGGTGCTCGCCATCGGAGCGAAATTGAATTAGGTTATAAATTATTACTCATTAACCTAGAAACTAGAACGCAAACGCGCCTCGTGCGCCTTCCGGGAAACCGGGGCTGGCAGGAGCCCATTTCCCAACCTGTTCCGATCGTCGTCGCTAGCAGAAGTGACAAGTTAAGTCCGACATTTTTGTTTTGTTTTGTTTGGTTTTTGCACTACCGTAGACCGAACTCCGTTTTGGAAGCTTTGAGCTTCTGGTTTGGAAGGATTGAAGTTTCGATGCACGAAACCGTTTGCTGGCGGCAACCCATTACTTGCGCTTCCACTTGCGTTTCTACGTGTCTGTGCTGTTGTCTGCCAATGATGAAATGATAAATGAGATACGCCGTCGGAGGAAGATTGATTAGGGAATTGTCGTCGTGCGGTGCATCGTGTTTGGGAGGCAAAATCGAACTCTTACTCATCGGTTAATAGCTTTCAAGTATTTTGCTTTTTTTGTACGATGCTGCTTCTTTCAGTAAATCTGAAAAAAAAAAATTGTGACGACCGGGAGATAGCAGAAAGTTTCAGTTTAACCGTTGCACTGATTTTACGTTCAAAGGCACAAGTTATGCAAATTTCTGCCGTGTTTTAGACGAATCGTTTTAGATTTCTGCCCACAATATCGATCGCCATTATTCTGTTTTATATTTACAGCTCATCACACACCACGGCCCCCCACACAAAAATCAAGCCACGCAGAGGCCTCTTGGAGCCCGGGAAAATAATTGATTCATGTTGTGTGAGTGTGTGTGTGTGTGTGTGTGTGTGTGTGTGTCCCTGCCAGCCAGCCTTCTCCATCTCTATTAACCTGGGCGCCGTTTCGAGCGCTTCGTTCACCTTCAAAATGGGGATTCGTTCATACGGCTGCCGCCAACTTCCGCCTACATCATCACAAATTTATAGACAATTGAGCAAATGGATTTTCCACAGGCTTCATGGGTTCCACAGGTACACGTGGCAGCGGGGACAGGGAGTCTGGAGCTCACATTTGAACTGCCTCAATGCCAGCGTCATATAAACCGTACAACCGTACCGCCCATCACCATTCGAGGCATACCTCGAGAGTCCAGCGAAAAACAGCATGTTTTTCATCGACTTCCGATGCTTACCGACTTCCGGTGGTGAAACGAGCCGAACATATGGATCCACGCAAAGCACACATATGCCCTCACCCACACGTTCACTCGGGCAACACTCTGCACTCGTATGTGAGACCTGTATCGACTTTTTTGCTGTCGCCTTCTTTGAGCTTTTCTTTCTTTCTCACTCTCTATCTCTCTCTCTCTATCTTTCTCTCGCTCTCTTTCTCTCTCACCTCTTTCACACTGTGTCTCGTCTACAAACCACCGTTCGCGAACAAACAGGTAGAAAAGTAAACATTGTTCAAAGTGCAATACTGACGCCCACCCCATGTTGAGCGAAAGAGGTCGTGGGCGGGTGGTGAGGGTGGGTATCCTTTTCCGGTCCATGCCCGGCGGCCATCAACATCGAAGCTGCCCTGCTGATGGGTGATGTTGTTTTTGTTATTTGGCTGCCATTTTTATTCTGAAAAATAAACCATACCCACCCGGCCCGGTCACCCGGCGACCTTTTGGTCTCGCTTGCACGAAAAGTAGACAAAGTCTGAGCCGGTTTGTGAGTTCGTGAACGTGTGTATGTTTTTATTTTTATTTTTCACTGTTCTCCATGTAGCATACGGGTGACATTTTCCGGGAACAGCAGCTTCAACCAAACATAACACAGGAGAAACATTCCCGGCACATGGTTGATTGCTTTTTTTGTTGTGGTTGTGTCTCGGTCTGGAATAAAGTGTATATGTGGGTGCTTGAAATTGAACCGCTAAGGGCAGTTTTGAAGTTTTCGGTATGTTTTCTTAGGTTCAAGTTTTTTTATGTTTTACAATTGTGCATATTATGCTATGGCAATGTCTCCACCAGTTGTTTAATTGTGTTTTTGGTAATTGATTTAAGCAGTGCAAGACGCAACAATTTCCAATGAAACTCTACTGGTCGATAGTTTGAATCCTTCCAACACGGGCGTGTAACTTCACAGATACATTAATAAACATTATCGACCATTTACTATGACTCGCGTGAGCAAATTGTTCTGCACGGCTCGTAATTTAGGCGCTGGGCACGTTCCGGTGCTGCGCACGGCACTGGTCGAACGATTTTTCCCCCCACCGTTGTCGATAAGCTGGCACAGGCGACCGAACACGACCCAATTTCCGACGGCAATTCATTCTCAACCTCTCAACCACGAGCTCGTGCGTGCGTACAGTTGGTTCACGGGGCTTCGCGAGCTGATGGGTTTTGTTTTTTTCTTTTCGACCAACAGCCCGGAGGAAGCGGCAAGGGTCAATCGCCAGAAAGGTAGGTTGCAAGCATGGTTGGAATAATAAATCGAAGCTCCAGCACATCGCTTCGGGGGGAAAAACGCTTCCGCTGCAGGCACGATCGAAGAAGGGGACAGTGCGTTCCAACATTGCTGTACAGTGGTGACAGAAGAGAATGATAGTAGTTATCTTGCGAGAGATCCGAATGCACATTGCTCAGCTGGTTGTCTTGTACGAACGAAAAAAGGAGCACAAGCAATGGAACAGCCACAAAAAGAAACCATAAAACATCACCAACACTTTCGTAGGCACGCAACGCAATCCAAGTGGCACGCGTTCGTAACGAAAGCACATTACGTGCGATGAATTCTTGCAGGAGTTCGGTGCGGTCTTGGCAGGCGAACGAATCTTACGGCCGCAATCGAAACCGATTTCGAATGCCCAGGCCCGCACGCTTTTCAATAACGGTTGAGTTTGGGTAGCGTTACATGCGGTGGGAAGGCTGGAAGGATGGCCGCAGGTGTAGTAATGACTAAATTTTGCTTTAATTTTAAACACGAGCCGATGCTCGAAGTACGTAAAAATGAGAATGCTTATCGAAACACACACTTTCAATATTAATAATGTTAATGTAACGTAACGATCTGCAGGTGCATGTTCTAAGCATTTCAAACTATGACCGTTTCAAAGTAAATTTAAAAACTAACAAATTGGTCGAGATCGCAGCCACGACAAAACAGTAACAAAAACCTCTCGAATTCATTACTTTGATTGGACTTAAATGTCATAAATTAAGAAAAAAGATTATTTCTTCAAAGACAGACTTTTTTATCGGTCAAAAATTGCAAACTCTGATATTTGCAACTAAAGCCCTGCTCCCTCTAAAGACAAGAAGGTTCGGCAAAGCAAACATCACTCATGATTCCCTTTGTCAAAGGTCACCGATTTGGAAATGCGCTATCGTATTGTTTACCTGTAGAACCGTGAACTTTGAACTTTGTGAAGCGTTAAAAAAAAGTTCGTAAAAGCAAATAAAAACTTTCGCCTACAATCATGCAAGCAGAACTGTGGCATACAGTTTACATCCGTTACGTCCCACAATCAGCATAACATCGTGGGTAGCAGTGCAAGCAATAGTGGATAAAATCCAAATATCAGCATCAAACCACCGGACACACACGTTATGGCCGTAGTGATGTAGCGAGTGTTTTGGACATCTGGTTGAAGTTAAATCATTTTTCTTGAAAGAGTCCTTGGGCAGAGAGCTGACGATTAACCAAAACAGTCCAATGGGACCGTATCGTGATTGTTCCAATAAGATTGAATTAGTTAGTTGCTTACCAAAATGGCAAGCATTAGATAACTTCGCGAGAAAATGAGAAGTAAAAACATTCGATTGGTGTTTCTGGACTACATACATGCGATAAGTCAAATGCAAATGATTCATAAAATATTCTAAAAACCTACGATTTCTTTTCTTCCACTTTACAGTTACCTCATACATCACATTCATATACAAAAAAATCACACATTGCAATAAGCCCCAAAATGACGGCGGGCTGAACCATCACTCATACTACGCGCTAACGATGCATGTTGAATGAAGGCACTAAATCGATACTGACATTAAGTATGATGCCTCTTGTCCAAACACACACCCATAATGTATCAACGTATAGGGTAGCCAGCTGCAACGTGCAGCGTGTGCAACCGGCAAGCAACAATATTGAATTTTACTCGATTTTTTCACCCTGCTTCGACCTCGTTTCGAAAGCAAGGGGTTTCCCGTTATCTCCCGAGCGCCAACATTGAAATGGTCGGAAGGGAAACGCTAGCATATGTTGCATGAACACTCTTATACATATTCACACACGCCCACACACACCCACACACATACACGTTTCACTGTACAACCAATCAAGGCCAGCTTTATTTCGTACACATTTCCCAGTGCAATGCGGCTTGATTTGAATCACCACCACCATCAACCCATCCTCGATGGAGCCATTTCGGCCGGTACGGTATTTTATTTTGTTGCATTTAGGGAATGAGGGCTGTGGAGCTACAATCCATTCGCTACACTCAATTAGAGTGATTGAGTGAATGATGGTCGATCCTTCGGTCGATGTGTTGGATTGGTGTTAGAATTGTTCATCGAAAAGCGCAACCATCTTCGAGTTACGTGTCGTTTTTATCGTGTTCTTGTGTACCGAACACTTCAGTGCGAATATTGGTGGGAGCGCACCATATGCGGTGAAGGGTTCTGTACTTATAGTTTTATATTGTGCTATCGTTATGACGCATGTATTTGTTTTAATGTGCGGCAATTGAGGATGTGGAAACGCAAAGCACAATACAAGAATCAATAAAGAATTGGAATGTTTAACGACCACCGTTGGGTTGTTGCAATCCGGTAGGAGAAAAAAACAACCCTTGTTTTCTAACAGCTTTTTCCTTGCCAAAACTCTCCACCAACATACAACTTTGTTTGTGCTTTCCATCTTTCCGTGAGGATAACAATCGCCAACATGTAATTTATTATTATTTTTACGACATTGTCCATCGACTTGCCCGTCGAGTGGTAGTCGTAATTTTCCATATTGCTTTACGAGTAGGCTAGGGCTAAGCATTTAGTAGATGTTCCATCGAAAATATTATCAACAGCAAACACCAGCGGTATTTGTTATTCTTCTCAAAGCACATTCTTATTCCTCTACTTTGTCCTACCGTTTACGATCTACGTGATCACGCCGACCTGATTGAAGCTTATCAGATCTATTTTATCACATAACTGGCAAAAAAAAGATATACGTGAAGGTGGATGGGTAGGAATCGATTCACTTCCAACTTTGTTGAAGCCGACCGGTCTATCGATTACATTAGTCCTATGCTATGGTTGTATTGATTGCAAAACAACAACAACAAAAACACAACCGCCAACAGAAACAGATACAATTTAACAAATATTTGTTCTCATCACAAACCTTTGCGATCGTAAACAGTGTTTTCCATTCGACTCTCTCAACGGCAA
Source organism: Anopheles arabiensis (assembly GCF_016920715.1). Taxonomy (NCBI): domain Eukaryota; kingdom Metazoa; phylum Arthropoda; class Insecta; order Diptera; family Culicidae; genus Anopheles; species Anopheles arabiensis. The sequence goes on along the minus strand of NC_053517.1, from coordinate 41,489,371 downwards.
TTCAAACCCCAAACGGCCAGCGCACGCCACGGTATCGCTACAAACTTGCACAGCGGTGGTGGCCTATTATACGGATGTGTGTAGCGATTGTTATGCGATCGAAAATGAGCAAATAAAAGTGTTCCTGGTCCGTTCAGTCACAGCCCACCCACTCCCCGCAATCCACCGGGAGCTATCGGGTCACTGTACACCCTCCCAACCCGACAGAACGGTTGTCGTAAAGTTGAACAATTTCCTCCGTCCCTGATAGGACTCGGTAGGGTTGTGGGAACGGGAGAGGAGTACCAGATGGCGTGCTAGAAAAGTGTAATGGGCATAGATGAGTGCAGTCGTTTCCGGAGCATGGGAAGACTTCCGGAGTTGTTTTATGAATTGTTTTATTGATGCACTACAGACCGTAGCCCTGAACTGGTTAATAGCTTGGCAGGACTTATGCAAGTGCGAGAATGGCGTGTGCCTGCAGCAGCCTGGATTGAAATAATACCATGTAATGTCTGGAAAAGACTCTCTTGATATCTTTAAGTGTCCTAAGTAATTGTTGGGACATTGAAAGGTTTAAAGCTTTTGATAAATGGTCGATTAATTTATCTTATTGGATTTTATTTTATTTATCTTATCAATTTATTATTTTACTTAATAATTAATTCTTTGCTACTTATTGTGAACAGTCAGATAAGTGAGCAAGTATTCGTTTCAATTGATCCAGCCTTCACAATAACCCATTTGCGTACAAACGCATTAATAGTTTCAGTTGTCGATTGCGCAATAAGATAATTGTAAAAAGTTTTGTTCCGTGCCGTACCAAGTAACAAAAACGCATGAATAAATAAAAAATGAGCATTATTCAAAGGCCGTGCCTTGATTCGGACAAACGGTGATTCCATTTTCCTTCCTCAAATTACTGCAATTAGAAAGACAGCTTAAACGGAACAGCTATTACCGGGTCTGTCACAACGCTTGCAGCACTCCAAACCACGGGCAAAGGGGTTTCGTGCACTTAAGCTCTTCCGTTATCGATCGATTGATACCGGTGTTCGATAGTGCAAAACCTATGTTACAGGCTGGCACTATAACATACTGCATACTTACAGCGCTGCTTATGGTATAAACTGTCAGCGCTACCCACAACGTTCAACACCCCAAGGGAGAAGTGGAAGGCATGAGGCGTTGAGCAAGATATCTGCAACGGCTGTAGTTGTCGACGGCATCGCGTGTAGCACATCCGATTAAAGGATTTTGGCCACCACCAGGATTGGCTTCGATGGTTCGTGACAACGTTCTGTGATTTCGTGATTGTTCGAAAGCGATTGATTTGTGGGGATAAAAGCATAACACGCTATTACTAGCATTGCCTCCCTGACATACACTTCCAATTGCGGAAACTTTAATTACCAATACCACCACCACCACCACAGAGTGTATATTTGTCATTAATCCCGCACTTCAGGCATGGTAAAGCGTGATGTTAGCCTCGCTACTTAGAAAGCAAATGGGAAGCGTCGGCATCCCACGGTGAGTAAAGTGTTTTGATTTGAAATATTGCCGCACTTGCAAGTGTGCAGTTGTTGAATACAACCTTTCCTTCGGCTGTAATCCATCGAAACCTCTCAAATGAAGGATGTAAACGTTGAGCTGATATTTATTGTCCACCCTTCAAATCAAGCCGCTTTTGGATTAAAGGATAAGCGATGGATTTGACGGAGACTCACAGACGACTCGGCAAGGAGTGAACCATTACAAACAGCAAGGTATGGGTGGTTTAACTTTCTACTGTTTTAGTTAAGCTTTTCTCAAAACTGAGTGAGTAGGTATTAACACAAAAATGATTTCAGGAAAAATGTTGTACACTCGATTAAAACATTGTTAGAAATATAAAACACTAAACAAATTAACCTTATATAGAGAACTTACATCAAGTTATGTATTCTAGAACTGTTCAATATTTTTTATTCTCTTTTACTAAAACTATAAAATATCGAAACTTTGTTGTTATTCGAACCCTCATGGAAGTTTCTTCTGTCACCAGTCTGATTCGAGCAATCCGTAGAAAATAAAAACGTTCCACGCTACAAACACAACCGTTTCCGATTTTCCTTGTATCTGCTTCCTTTTCTCTCCCCCTAAAGAATCGACTTTCTCTCTGCCTTGCCCCTACACTCTTCTTAAATGATAGCCAGTGTTTATTGAATAGTTTATGTGTTTCATAATTTTCATTATTGTAATAGGTGATGGGTGGAAAAGGACATCCGCGCAATAAAAGGAACAAAAGCCTTCTGGACAAATGGATTTGGCACACGGCCACACACTCGCACCGACGCCCCGAAGGGAGGAGTGTTTGGTGGTGATGATTTTACCATTGCTGTCAAAACCATTAAAAGCGCCATAATGTTGGTGGATAAAATCATCTTTCCGTGGTGGTCCGTGGTACGGTAACACGCCGCAACATGGCGTAAGATTTGCTTCACAGCTTCGAACAAGCAGGAGAAGAAGAATAACCGAACCCCCGGAAAGAAAGCATCCTATTGCTCCCCCGAGAGACGCGGCCGGAAAATGTTCCGTCTATTTTAGGGTCAGCTGAAGCGTTTGCACTTGCCTCGGTCGCCTGGTCAGCATACAGAACAGCCTATTGTGTTGTCGGGGGCTGCGATGGAGTGTGGGGTATTGAGCTTTTCTCTCGAGCCGTCTTCAGAGCCCATGTGTAGCGTACGTCTTCCAAGAACATTTTCCGCATTTTGGATTATTTTAGTCCTCCGGTCCTCCGGCTGTGGCTTGCAATAATGGGACGCCGCAAAAGAACCCCAAAAAAACCTGCAGCCACAAAATTGTACAGACAGTTCTTGCAAACCTGACGGCATTCGGTCGCTCGTTCGTGAATATCATTTCAAACTCATGCCCTTGCCCTCTTTCGGCCTCCGGAGAAAGGTACCATCAAGCTCTGGCACATGGTGGAATGTGCTGGGGCGCGACCAAAACGAAACACATTTGCCTTTGAGCGAGTACAAAGAATGGAGAGCGCAGGGGAGAGTGGAGAGGGGAGAACTGTTCCAGCCACCAGGAGACACAAGGACCGTACCGAACCGCATCAGACATTTTGCTCACGTTTGGTAATATATCAGAAATTTATCATCTCCATACCACCACACTGCTGCGCTCCAAAGCAAATCCTTGGGCAGGTCGAAGAAGCGCCGGCGGGTAGGCGGCCGAAATGGCCGACGCATAGCGGCCAAAGTTTTTACCCATGTTTTGTGCTCGTTCCAGATCAAAGCTAGCGCTTGGCGGGAGTCGAAGGCTTGAAACAAAAGGAAGTAGATACATAAGGAAAGGTGCAGATTGCTTCGACGCAAGAACACTGTAGAGGGAAACGTACGTATGACTATGGAAAAGCGTAACGGGCTTTCTTTATCTTTGGCCCGTCTTCCGCGGGCGTTTTCCTTTCATTTAATGTTGTGGCTATCGTCCACTTCGTCCATTTCGATATCTTTTCTTATGGTCTTTCTCTCTCTCGCTCCATCAATACCCTCTCTTAACCAGTTTCCTTCTGCTGAGGCACAATTCACGGAACCGAACCGAAAAGAAGGACAGTCGACCGGGCTCGCTCCATTACAGAAGTGTAGAACAACTCACATTAGACCATCGCAGCAATGTCCTATAACCATAAGGTAACATATTACGATCACAGATATGATTTTCCTTCCAGCAGTGCCATCATCATTTCCTAAAACCCGCCCTATTGACTAAATATAGATCCAGCTTCGAAGTTGGTCGAGCTTCACTGTCGGGTTCCGGGGTTTCGGGTCCTTTTCCGAACAACACCGGGAACGGAAAGACGACACACCATTGAACGGATTGAAAATCGATGTCGCGGCTGTCGAGGTAGCGATTTTTCCCGCAGGCTTCGTACCAGTACAGGGTGTCGTGTTATCGTGCCCTCTCGCTTGCGTGGTGCAAGCAAGCGAAGGCAAGAAGGAGAATAAATGTGACGGTGATACAATATATCTTTCAGCCCCGTGCAGTCTCCTCCGGAACCTGCACCGGAAGGTGGGAGGCATTTGGCAAAGGCGGCTTTGCAGCAGAGCGTACGCCTTGCACGAGCAAATGTATCCAAACAGCAGGGAAAACACACACACACATACAAAGGAAGGGAAAATGATTCACCGAAATCGAGTGTGTGAAAAGGAAATAAAAATAAACCCCCGTTATCCTTGCTGTTTCGTTTCCTGTTCTACCGCCCGGCTAAAGGAATGCTCACGAAAATCCAACGAAAATCCTTCCCACTACTCGGCAGGATACTTTATAGATGTAGCAGTGTATGTGTGGGCGAATTCTTGTATTCTCGGTGCTTTTTTTTAAGCCACGGCAAAATACAGTTTCATCTGATGTAGCTCTAAATTTTTGGCACCACTCTTGTTTTCCATTCGACCGAACCTTCAGCCTACCTGCCAGTGGGAAACCGGTTCGGGAAAATGGACGAACCTTGCCCGATTTAAGACGGGAATTTATAGTTGCACGAATTAACGTAAACGGTCGGCACTTTAGTCGATGAAAGGGATGTGCCGCAATACCGTGAGTGTGGGCCTACATGGGCGTGTGTGTGTGTGTGTGTGTGTGTGTATGTGAGTGTATGTTTTCTTGTCTTCTTTTCCACTGTTGTTATTTATTTCATACCATCGTTAGGGGATTTTTTCAAATATTTTTTTAGCCAAATCCCCCGGCTTAGTGCTACTACTACGGTCACTATGTAAAACGCTTTGCTGTCCAACTTTTGAAAAATGAACAGCATACTGGATACATCTCGGGCCCGTTCCGGTCCCGGACATTCACGAAGGAGAGCGGATGGTTACGCAAATATTTCATCCTTCTTGCTACTGCTGCTGCTGCTGCTGCTGCTAGAAGCTGAATATGGTGCAACTAACCGAGCTGCACGGAAGAAGAAACTGATCAGCACGGATATGGGGCGCTCGCGCGCGCTCTATTCATGCTCCAGTTCCCTGAGGCGTTTTAATCTTTGCTCTTTGAGCGGACGGAAAGCTGGACACGTTCAGAGCGGAAAGAAAAACGGGAGGGTGGTTGAAAAGAAGGCCATAATCATCCTTGGACCGTTGCCCGCCAGCGGCGACGCTTCAAAAGGAAGCTCAAATCGATGATCGATGAGATGCATTTTCGTGTGAGGTGGTGTTTCTTCTTCAGTTGAAGTGTAATCGAAACAGCTTCGTGGAGGATAGCAAAAATAACGGGGAAAGGCGGAGGTCGTTCAGGATTGATAGGCCATCGATGGCTGGATTCGATGCTTATTGTGTGCAAACCGAACCTCTATTGGGGGTCCATGATTGAGTGATTTTATGCAACTTTTGATTCACTATATTAACACATATTGTATGTGAATCGGTCAGCTTGGAAAAGTGAAAAAATTATTTCACACTCAATATTTTAAAATTATATGCAGAAATAATGGTTCAATGTTAGTGTTATGTTAAATTATGATTTAAATACCGCTTTAATATATAGCGAATCGAGAATAGACTTGACTTAACATTTAAACCTCTTTTATTTAATTGAAAACATATTTTGGTGTTTTTTGCCAACATTTACTGTTTATTTATGCATTCGTTAGAAATCTTACTAAGCAATAAAAAAATAAAACTAGTATCAATTTATACTTTAAGAAATGCTCTATAAGACTTGCTAGTATATTGGTATGGGAGAAACCCCCTTTTTAATTCAAGCTTAATAATTAAACAAAGCATCGAAATCGAAACTATTCACAACTTGTTTGCCTTTTTTACTCACTCATATTCCTGCTTTCTTCGTCTTATTAAACTCACGTTCCGACCGCTGTTCAAGCAACGTTCGCTACAGACTGGTGTGATTTTTATCACACCGGTAGCCGCATATTAAATACTGATTTTAATAAATCATCAGCGAATTAACGTTGGGGCCCACGTTTGAGTTTGCAAGGTTCATTTGCTTCACCCGCCGTTGTACCTGTTTTCCATAGTTAATTTTCGTGCCCAATGTATTCGTTTGTGAGAAAAAACAGCCACAAATGCAAAGCATCCCAACATCGGCACCGTATTTCACTACCCCAAGCCTTGCTTTTTTCTCTCACTCTCTCACTCCTTCTCACACAAATACTGTGTTTTTAATCGATACGCTAAATTGAGGTTAATTATTTATACATGAATAATAGCGCAGATCGCGAGTGGTGTGTGCAAAAAGGTAAGAAAAAATAAAAAAGACCCAACAATATTAAATATCGCCAATATGGCACCGGCACAGCGATGTGATGGAGTCCTGCCCGGTACGAAAAGAAAGGTCACAAAAAGGGGAACGCAAAAAATCAACGGTCGAGTTTAATTAAAATTTTAATCAACGCGAACCAGTGGAAGATTCCGCAAAACTGATTGCTCCGGCACTGGCCCACTTAAAACTGCATAGTAAATGGAAATACTATTTAAGCTTCTTTTTTTTAAATAATGGTATGATTTTTTTCTTTCTAAACAATACACACATTCATCTCGCATCGAATGCACCATGGTCCTAGCTTATCGTCGAAATTCCTATAAACCCGTGCGTTTAATTAGAGCGTAAATTCAGCTCCGCTCAACAAAACATTCAAGCGGCAACTGCAGCACACGTTGCCCTAGTTTATATGAAAGTCACCCTGCTGTAAGAGTTATTCTCTTTGCTCGCTGTGCCGCAATCCCTGAGTGAAATAATTTTAGGTGGTAAAAATAAAAATATTACCAGCCAATTCCGTGCCTGCGACCCGTAGGCTTCGTTTGCAATTTTTTTCCACCCGAACGAACCGATCCGTTTTGTCTGGATTGACAGAGAGCAAGAGCGTGCGGCACTGTAGACATGGACGGGCCCCACGGGGTGGCTCAATCGTCACCGAAGCGAATGAAATATTCATCGCACACATCGATTTCAGTCAACCGGTCCCAAAACGGAAGCACACACTTCCCAAGAGCAAGGGCGGAAGCCAGTAAGCGCGTGTGTGAGTGCGGCGGTCGACGATAGGCGTTCGAAGAGGACAAGCGTCGTCGCTGCCTTTGATGCTGACGGGCCGTGTAAAAATTGCTCCGCCAGGCAAGCTTTACCAGCAAACGAAGCAAAATGCCGAAGTGCCTTGCAGGAGCTTAGGATTGAGGATTATTATACGCTTCTGATCCTTTCTCTCCCGTCCCGAAGTGTTTCTGTTGCCGTGGTGTGAGGCGGTGGTTGCATACGCGTAGCGACAGGAGGGATTTTTTCCTCTGATCACGTAATTTCTTCGAAAAAAAAAAACGGTGCGCAAACTGGCCAACGTTTTGCGCCGAGAATTGGTAGTAAATCGGTATTGAAATGGCGAAATGACTGCGTTTTTGTGGTGCTTTCTTTTAATGTGTTCTCTGCAAATAGTTTTTAATCCTTCTGAAAACAGGATATACAACACAGTAAGGCAAAATGAGCTTTTTCATGAGATTGTATTACTGACATCAAAAATAGCATTGTGTCATCCCTACTAGCGCTGAAGGTTGCTGATCAACGGGGAATCAAGGGAAAGCATCGTAAAAGCAGCAGAAGGACCAGTGCAAACATGGCACACGCATTGCGGTAAGTATCAATTAACAACATTTTCCCACCGCACAACACTGATTGTGTTAGAAGAGGGGAGGGTTTCCTTTTTTCCTTCTTAACTACTACACCTTTCCACCACCGAGGGGAATGCTTCCATTTGGTTTCGTGCATTTCGAGCCCACTATATACCACCGCGGGCAGAAAATAGCTCAACGAAGAAGGGAAATAAAAACAAACCCCTCTAGTGTGATAATAGAAACTGAAAGGAATCACGCTTCACTGGTACAAAGGAAACCAAAGCAATGGTTCAGTGGTGTTTGCATCCAGGTACAAGCTTATTACGGTTGTTAGCATTCACCCCAGCGTTTGTGGGCCAGCAACTTGGAAACACAACTGCCGGTGGTTGATGCAAAGGTGGTGCCAACCGACAAACCAGGATGCTATTCAAAAGCGGCACCAAAAGCTTGCATATCATTGCAATTTCGTTAGCTTTTAATTGCCTCCGGCGCTGACCATGTCAAGGAGCTCTTAGCATGTCGTTTGTCTAGATTGTTGAGCAATCGGCACGTTCGAAATGAATTGTATAAAAACACAATTCATCGGGCAGTTGGGCTTGCGGAGCGCAGAGCCTACATGGCAACTTTGCTTTTGTGTTAGGTTGTGGTAGCCACACAAATGCACTCTAACCCCGCCAGTCAATTATACAATCCAATTACCAGAACGCTAAACAACTCGGTATTATAGCATCATTTAACAGATTACAACCTCAGCTGAAGACGCTCTCCGAACAAATCGACCGAGCGGCTATGTACACATAGGGAGGGACACGAGAAACAAGTTTTAATCGAACCCATTTACTATCCGTTAATGGTGCAGCGAAACGGCTGGACCATGCTTGTTTTAACAAGATGGCAATCTCACTCTCCTAGCACACTATTTCAACAGCTCAAACTGTTGGTTGAACCACATGACGCTGACGGTTCGGGGAACGGACGCTCGCACATCTGCTTCATCTGTCCTGTTCGTGGAAGTGATAGAAATGGGCGTTGCACTTCGCTTAATACAATCAACCGTAAAATTTTCTGCCCTCACAGTGTGGCCTTGGAACGTCTGCAACAAAAAAAAAACACAACACAATCTCTAACCCGAACGAGTGGATGGGCGATAGCTTTGTGTGAGTGAGCATGCGTTCCATTTTGGGCTTAGCGCAGCAGTTCCGGCTGGTTTAATGTATCGGTGTACGGTTCGCTCTCATTTGCGAGTATTGCTGATGCTGCTATTGCTGCATCACCGTGGAGCTATGGAGGGGCGCAAGAAAGAGCAATTTTGGGAAAGACCTTTCGAGCTGGCATAATAGTAGCGCCGTTGGTGAGCTGCAGTGCGGAAATGGCCCAGCGGTTAACAGCAGTATTTAATTGCAGCACGCAAGGACGGTACTCGGTTACTCGGCCTGTTGAGCGAATGCAAAAGCTTTTGAAAGTGTGGGATGGTTTTAGCCGCACGATAAAAACGGTTCACATGCCAACACAAGCAACACAATAGGTAGATAGTGGTAGAATCGTTTTAGAGTGTTAACCGACAACCGACCATTTATGCCGAGCTACCACTATTAGTAGAATTAAGTTGTGATCAACAAACAAACGAAAAACTGGATTTCAATATAGCTAACATTCCACAAAATTATTGTTTGCATCAACTACAGCTTATATTATTCTATAAAAAAGGGGTTTAACGATACTAGCCAGCTTTTTTAAATAGAGTTTGATAGTTAACGGCTGTAAACAGTTCAACTTTACATACAAAACCACAAGCCAAAGCTCAGATTGTCAGCCTAAATTAAGCCAGCCTGAAAAACAGTAAACAAACGCTGATTCGTGGCAGGTTCGATCAGGTTAGCTCAGCGGTCGGCAAACTTTGCGACCGAAAAAGCCAAATGTTACAAAAATGTTCGTAGAGTTTTCCGTAAACAGTAAAATAGACAAACCCAAAGCAAACAGGTGTGAAAGTTCTATGTAATTTATGAACGATTAAGAACCGGCATCTCGAAATCAATTCGCGAACCGTACTTTGCCGATCGCTGGGATAACTCATGAACGATTTAGCTTTTTATTGAAGCATACCAAGGAAACTTGAAGCATGTGTCAAGGCTATTAATAGTGGGGATCAAACAGAAACATTTCTAACAAAGCAAAAGTAATCGAAACGATTTTAAAAAGCACGTAATTGTCTAATGGATACAATCCGGACGATGAATATTGTTCTACCGACAAACAAAAATTTTAGCCTTCTGGGTAGAAATTGAACATAGGTTGACAAATGGATAGCCTGTTTTCAGTTCAAATAATGTCATTTTTTACAAAGTCACCAAATCAGACTCAGATAGAAACATTCCAGCCCATTAATGGCTCGACTCTAGATGAGTGGCAGCGCCAATGATTGCTGATTAGTACTAAAAGTAGTTTATTAATTAATAGTACTAACCGGAACTTGTTCACATTCACGTGAAGTAGTTAAAAGGAATATTGTAGTATTCCATTCGTTTACTAAATAAAATAGTTCGCTGCTCGAAATTCGGCTGAAAGGACCACTTTTTACTCAACACATTTTTGGTAAACAATTTGTTGCTTCGTATACGTAGTCAGGCCACAGTTGCTACCCAAAATAAGTCACGAGAAGGAACGTAACTCTGGAGTACATAAAAAACATTAAACTTCTATGTGATAACCATAAATTACGTAACACAAAAATGATTTTTTATCGTCTGCTTGGTTACAAATTTCCGAAAAAAAAACAATATCAGACAAACGAATGACGTGAATGAACTAATGTGACCCCAAAAGAATCGAGAACAGTGTGTGTGCCCCTCGCCTAATCGGTAACTGTGCAGAAACTTTTGCTCACAATGCAACACTACATTGGCAACAGTCCATAATCCGCGCTGGAGTAACTACATTGCGTTCCATTAGGTTGCGGCCGGAAACACTGGTATGACATATTTACATGACCCCTTCCTAAGTCGGTCTGCTTCAAGGTAGTAGCACCAATGGTAGCCCACTTGTGCCCGAAGCCGTCTCTCTGGCTCTGGTGCTATTTTAGCACATACAGCGACGGTGTAGCCGCCACCACCGTGGGTAAGGTTCATAAACTGTGTGCTTGAAGGCAATGGCATCCGAACCAGTTGCTTGCACCAAACCCCAAAACCGAAGCAAAGGGTAAATCTAAAGTAATGTTTTGCAAACCGTATTACCGTGCTGTAACATTACTGTTACACCCATTACGATCCTAGAGCTTACCGGTTCACCCTCCGGGCCATTAGGGTGGCGGTCGTGATGAAATTCTTCGCTGTACCGACGGAAGTAATTTCCCTCTGCGCACCCACCAGTTGGATCGTTCCGTGCCGTGTTTTCCTTGCCTTTTCTGCCAAAAGTTAACCACAGCCAAGGCACGGCAGCCAAAAACTAAGTAGACGCAGCGAGCAAGCAAAAATAATCATAAACGCCAACCAAGAAGGCAGAGCTTCCCTCACGACGGGAAGAAATTCGCAAACCTCTTCACCGGAGCAAACTGGACACAAAATCCGGGTGGACCCCGTAAACCACTCCCGGGGCGTGTAAAAAAAACACGAGATTGAGGTGGGGGTAAATAGACTGGTAAACTAAAGCAAATATAAAAAAAACACGAGCAAGAGAGACCTACGCAAAAGAAAAACCAGCTTTTTGTAATAATGTTTGTTTACTTTGTTCCGTTTCGATTTCCCACAACCCCAATGGGGAAAACAAGGGAAACTGCTCCCTCGCTGGACGGGGCAGTATGGGTGGGTTGTGTCGTTCTTGTAAAACCACAAAGCCACAAAGCAAAGGAGAAACAGCGCGGAAAGAGGATGCCGGATTTCATTCGCCAAACCGTGACCGTACGGGGACGGTGGGAATACCTCCGGCCACGAGCCAACTCACCTGAACCCAACTTGTTAGTTGTGTTGGTGTATTTCTTCTTTACCCGCACTGACAGCAACCCCACCGGAACTTGTTCACATTCACGCGAAGACGGGAGAGAGCCTCCAAAATGGCTCTCAATTTTCCCTTTTTGCTTTTTCTCGCTCTCTCGTTCGTTCTCTTTTGTAGGGTTGATCTCTTGAGGTTTTTGTTCTGCTCTTGGGGACTGGAAAGGAAAATCTGCTCAGGGTGAGCATACCTCGCACCCAGTATGGTCGACGCGTGTGTTGGACTGTTTTGTAGTCATTCCAGCTTACGCACACAGAGCTAAAATCGGTGTTTTTTGTATCTCCATGGAATTTTCCAACGCTATTCGAACTAAACTCTACGGGTGCTTGGTTTGATGCTTACAGTGATATGCCGTAGCACACAGTCAAGTTATGCTGATGCTCTCGCACACTTGTACAACCCAACTTCCCCATGTGTGAGTGTGCTTGGTGTCGTACAGGAAAATAAGTGCTTGCGCTGCTGCTGTTTCTGTACGACATTACCCGTCACCATGCAAGGAGTGTGTGTGTGTGTGTGTATATGTGTCGTATACTTTTATTGTTGTTAGTAGATTCGCAACAAAACTTACTCAATAGACTCACTGCGTGTGTGTGCGTGTCTGTCCTTCTGTATCTCTCCTTCTCTCCTTTTCAATCTCTCTCACTCTCTATCTCTCTCTCGTAACGCTTGCTTCCGTAGGCGCACCGACGGAAAGCTCTCACGTGAGCAGTGCTCGGGCTGAAAGGTAAGTTTGGCCGTTCTGCCCTGACCATTCACGGCCTGGATGGTTTTCCTTTCACTCCTTCCTTCTCTCCTCTGCTTCGTACTGTTAACTCTCACCCACTACTACTCGCTGCCCTTCCCCACGTCACTCTACTGTCCCAGCTACGGAAACGTGACGTAGGGAAAATTCAAGATGGCGCACGTTTCTACGATGGTCACCTGTGTGTGCGTTCGAATTTTCTTCTCATTTTATATCGTTTTTCACACGACCCTCGGCCACGGTGCGCACCATCTGCTTAGCACGGTATGGTGATGGGTTTTCGATTCAACAAGCCATATATCCACACTTGCGCTCCATTTGCTTTGCGATGCCGTCGGACATGCCAGACCAGCATGGACAGCGCTGCTTCACTTGCACCAAAAGGTTGGTGTGTGGGTACTACGCGTTCGGTGTGGGGAGTTACACTTTCTACAGCAGCACTACTCACAACGCCGATCGAAAGAATGTGTGCCTAGATGCAACAGCATACGGATACGGGGAAATCGAACACGAAAACAGGTTTGTGGTGAGATTTTCCGGACGTTTAGCGTATCACTTCACTGGCAGAAAAGCACTGGCCGCAACATTCTGCCTTCCGGTTGCAAACGCATTCACTAGCAGACGGCAGCTGCTAAACCGTACGGTGAAACCATTGTGATACCGCTGGAGGGCTTTCTCTCGCGCGTTATGGAAGGTCAAATCTAGACTGGTATCGTAAACCGCCAGTAAGAGAGATAGTAGTGGCCCTTGCTCCAGAATCGGTACACGCCACGGATACACGGGTAGCTTTTCCTGCCGAAGCGAGCGATACCGCACTCACACCGCTTCGTCGAGCGTGTGTGTGTCGGTGTGTGGATGAAATACAGCGGATCTAACTCGTGTAACACACAAACACACAACCAACCCCGTTGCCGTTAGACGAGAACGAACGAGTGATGGAGAACACAGAGCTACAGAGAAAATGAGTTACGCTGAGAGCATCACACCACCACTGCCAACATGCTTGTCTGTATGTGTGTGTGTACATGTGTACTAAAAAAGCTTACGCGTTGAGTTATCTTCATGTTGCTTTGTGCCTGTATTGTTCACTCACGAGCGATGGAGACGCACGGTGAAACTGAGTGGTCAACATTGTTCCGTGCGTTCCCATGTCGCTCTCCTGCGACTGCGGTAAGAAGCTTTTCATTCAACTTTTCACACCATACAGTGCGAGGCATTAGACGAAACGTGAGAGACAGTGCGCGAGTGACAGAGAGAGAGAGAGTGAGAGCTAGAGACAGTGCAAATGAGCGTTGTGGCGGTGCTGTTTGTGTATCGCTTAGCCGTACGTTAGCCCGGCCGTACTTGTCGGAAGGTACCCCTCGTGTCAAGTGTGTCAATCGCCAAAAACTGTTTTCAACCGCACTCACTCGTGCAGGTTAAGCATGGAGAGTAAGTGTGTCTGTGTGAGAGGGAGGAAGGCGGGTTGGTTTTGTGAGCAGTATTAATTGATTTTTGCGTTTAGCAGTGTTGGCGTTCGCGGTCGTTTTGACTGCTGGTTGGGGTTTTGAACAAACAGTTTGCAGGACCCGGTCCCCCGTTGCTGTTCGCGTGCGTCATTTCCCTTGTTTGCTTGCCATTTTACGCATACACCCAATAATTCTCTGATGAGCGACTGCTCATCAGCACAAGATGCTAAACCGAAATGGTCAAAATGGTTTGGAATGGTACACAGAGAAGAATAAAATATGCAAAGGGGAGATGGGAACGATTAGTGCTAGCTTCTGAGTCATTCAGAATTAAAAAAAGCAGCAAATGTTTTATAACTCTGTCTAGTTCTTTTTTAGTCAGACCCTATTAGTCCTTTTAAGTGACGCATCGAAAACGACCAATATCGCCTGCTGCATGATACTTATGTTAACTGTCTACCGCGAATTCATCCCCTCCTTTCTTCTCTTCCTGTTGCATGCAATCGATTAATGGAAAATACGTGCATACTCATTCCAATGATTTATGTGACAAGTTTTCCCTTCAACCCCGCACACAGATAAATATGCTCGCTTCGATTAACATCGTTTATCTTTGATGTAGCCTTTTTTTGTTACTTCACAGGCGTAAAAATTACATGAATGAAGTGACAGTGTTTCAAACGCCGCTATTAATGCAGTCAGGACAGAGGAGGAGGGTGACAAGAATTGGATGGATAGTATTTAAGCACATATTTACATACCCCCCCCCCTCCGGCACATTGTTGCGTGCGATAAAAATCACAATCGCTGGTAAATGCATTCGCGTACATCCTCGGCCATGTATGTCTACCGCGTTTTCGTGGGCCGCCATTCCATCGAGTGGAATGTAGCAGGATAGGAGCAGCCAGCGGAGTTCACATAAATTTTCCCGACACATAAATAACATGCCTAATAGTCACGACACGACAGCGCGATGCACTCTTGATATTGGGTGTGAGTGTGGTGCGCGGCTGGACAGCGAAACGGTGTGACAGTTTGGGCGATAGTGAGAAAATTAATGGTGTTGTGCCGCTGCTGCAGTTGTGAAATGCAACGGTTTGCGGCACCGGGAGTATTCCATTATTTATACAGGAGAAAATAGTTGATGGCGGAGCTGTTTTAAGGAAGGATCCTATGCATAATATTCCAGCCCGGTAGATGTAACTGTTGATTGGAAAACGTCCCTTTTCCGATGGTTTGTTTTTATTCGATATACTACTCACCTGAATGATTTGTTCTGCTTGTCCTCCTTCCAAATTCGCCTATGGTAGCGGATGAGTCGTTCGTAGCCGCGTTCTAAAGTGGCACCATTGCTTGACGGTACGCTACAGCGCTGGGTTGCGGGTTCGGTGTGGAGCAGCTCCGCTTGGGACGTGATTCCGTGGGAAGATGTGGAACGAATCCGCCGTTTCACGCCGACCGGGACCAACACATGGAAGCGAACCAGTGGCTCACACACCTACGCACATACACACATCGGACGACGCACTCACACCTTTCCTCACTCACTCGAAACGGTGGCACCGTGTGTGACCGTGGCAGACTAGTGTTCGCTGACGGTTGTCCCAAAAACTACTCACTGAAAAAGGCACGAGCTGCGAACACGTCGCATCTACTATCACTTTTCAGCTACCCGGGATGAAAACGACAAATATTTTATTTGAAAAAATGAGGAACACCATCTGTAGGAAATTATGATCTACATTATTGTTATTTCGAGATGGGATAGTTCGAGTTATTTATGAGAAACGCCTGTAACCCACAACTTATTCCATTGGAATATTATACGTTGTCTTTTGTACCCGGACAGTTATTGAGTTGCACGCATGCAAACACACCAGTCACTATCACCATCACCATACAAAGAACGTTTACTTTTGATCACTTTTTAGTCCTGCAAGTTTCTTCGTTTTTTTGGAACGCTTTGATAAATCATCCTATTTTATGTTCGACAAGCGCATCTTCTCTGTGCCGATGCACATTTAGTGCATAGCTGGGATGGATGAATTCACATCTTTCACTCAATCTCTCTCTCTCTCTCTCTCTCTCTCTCTCTCTCTCTTTCTCTTTCTCTATCTTTCTTTTTCTCTTTCTCTTACTATCTATCTCTCTCGAACACATACGGAGGCACCGGGAGCAGGAATATCGGTCTCTGCAATAAAGCAGCAATGATGAATAATAAAAACTTGTGCTCCGTTTGCTGATTGAGAACGGGCAGATCATCAAAAGCGCTTTCATGGATAAAGCTGGTGTCGAAAGTGGTGTGTCACCTCGTGACGAACGGAACCTCGTGGGATGTTGGAACGCGCGTGAGTGGATGAGTGCTAGTGCAATTGTGATTCATCATACACACATACACAGACACACACAAATTATAGTGTGACATACAGAAAAGTCATACTGTTCACGGTTGGGGGAAAACGGGACGGAGAGCTCTAAAAAGTTTTTTTTGTTTTTGAGTTTACGACCGTACAGCGGATAGTAGAACGTAATTTGAAAGAACAAAGAATCGTCCATCTGCGAAACCAGTTTGCCATGCACATAAACTACAGATAATCGGTGGAATGGGCTCGGCTTTAGTGGACATTACTCTCGTTGTGGAAATATCGTAAAGCACCGCAATTGTTTGGACGAAAAGTTAATATGCCCCTGAAGGTATGCAAAGTAGTGTATAAAACCACACACACAGCTAGCAGGATCATCGGAAAAAGCATGAAGTTATCGTTTTTACCATACCATTCCATTCCAAGTCACATGACACTGCTCGGAAAGAGGGCAACAAAGGCAACATGTACAAGAAAGCAAAAAGAAGAAAAACAAAATCAAGATCCATTTAATCCGCTACCGTTTCGGCGTGAAAACTATGTGATGCAGTTAAAATACCGCAGCGATGGAAGCGTTTGGTGCAACCAACTCCCTCCCAAATGCTCCCCCGTCAGCTAGACGATGACAAGGGAAACACAACTTTTAATTAACTTTTATTTTTCGGCTAATTCCTATTTGCGCGTTGGTACGGGGAGGGCTAGGAGCACATGTACATTCATGCTGGTTGGTTTTATTTCATATTGGAGAGGGTATGTTCGTCTCTTACCGACAAGTACAAAGTTCACTGTCAGCTTCGCAGCAACATATATCACATTCAGTGAAGAGGTTGTCATACAAATGGGATTAAATTTTTCACGCTATATTTCTGTTGTAGTACATTTTTTCTCTCACATACGCTACAGCGGATAGAGAAAACGTTCTACTTATAATCGTATAACAGTGTAAAATCGTATAACAATGTGAAATTTTCTGGAGCACCAATTTTCCTTATTGCTGGTACATCAGCAGACCACCGGACAGAAAAGTACACTCGTCACTGCTTCACTACACCAAACTGAGATGCTTTCAAGTACTGTTGCTTTGTCAACTGCAACTACTGTTGTTGTTGTTGCTGCTGCTGCTGCTGCTGCTGCTGCTGTTGCTGCTGCAACGAGCGACCGATACTGTGCGCTACTGTCCCACTTCGCGTATCAGCATGATTGTTGCACCCCCATTCCCCCGCTGCGTCTCTCATCCACAGCCTGGTAATGCTGTTGGTCCCAAGCGTAACAGCATCCTTCCTGCTATCCTGGTATCTTCCATTTGTTCAATTCACACACACAAACTCACACACATACACATTTTCACACGCGCACACACCCATACACTTTAGGGCGTTCTTGCGAACACGCAATCCTTACGCATCCGCACTGCACTCACACAACCGCACGCTCAGCAATCGGGCGAGCTTTGTCGGTGGTGCCGCCATTGTGAGAAAGCTTTTCCATAGCGATGTACGTGTGCGAACGATGAGCACGGCTATACCTTTCGCGCACACTAACGTACACTAGCTGTCGCTTCGCCAGCAGTATCACTACCACAGGCATATAGGTTCAGCGGATCGGTTGTGCATGATAGTGGGCAGGGGTAGGCACATAGTTTTCACAATGAAACTGACACTTAAAACAGGTTATTGTTCGTGTGGTCTATTGTAAAACGCTTCTACTAACATTCTGGTTTGGTTGACTCAGTGCACTAAGGTAGGCAGCTCTGCTCGTCGACTTGGGACAAAATGGGTGTATGAGTGTGTGAGAGAGTGCGTGTATAAAAGTGACACAGAGTGAGGAAGCGAGTGTGTGTGTGTGTGTGTGTGTTTTTTTTTTTTTGAAAGATAAGATAAGAATTTCGCATTCACTAATCGATTGAATACGAACTATGAAAAAACACAGTTTCAAGCATTCCTTCAAATGTTTGCCATTCACTCGGCAAGTATACTCCGACACGAAAAACATTCTTATCTACTAAGCCTGCTAGGTACGAGAAACACACGTCCACGGGCACAGACACACACGCACACTGATACACTCGTTTGGTAGTGGTAAACTGCCGTAGGGTAGTGCTTTTTCACGGTTCAAGACTCGCAAAATGGTTCACAATCGACAATCCATTTTCACCATTCTCAAAAATCCAGAAGCAAAAAAAAGAAACGGTGCAACAAATCCACTGATGAGGGCGTATTTCTCCATATTTAACGCAACGCATCGATACGGTAACTTTTGTGTAGCGATTGATTGATTTAACAAACTTCTGGCCACTCCGTTTTCACTCGGGCCCGTATCTGTCTGGGGTTTAAATTTTCACCACGATGGTATCGTTCACTGCACGGTGGCTGCTTTTCTTTGCACCCTGGTAGAAAACAAATCCTTCGACTAGAAAACCTGCTAACCGTGTTGACCACGTCCTCGCCCTGCTGCAGGGTATGTCGAGCTGGAGGGAAGCGACACCAGTTGGAGTTGGAATTTGGGTCACTTCTCTACGCACCACTGGCCACTGGAACAGTGCAACTCTTTCTGAACAGATACGCCGTCCGTTCCGTCAGTCTGGGTTCCTGCGATGTGCGGGCCAATACTCCCGAGTGCCATCGATCCGAGCGCCTCCTAGCGCTGAGCGTCCGCTTCACGAGGACGCCCCAGCACGAATAATGGGGGTTAGGGGGGAGAACCAACACGTCACGATGTTATGCAACTGCAGACGAGACACGGCAGAGACCCGTTTCGGGGCAACAAATCGCCATCATTGCTGTCCTGCTTCTGCTTTCGCTTTGGATAGCCCGCTTGGCTGCTTTCCCACCAACACATACAGCGGCACGGGTGGTCGGGCTCTCTTTCTTTCCAGGATTCTTTTATTTTGATTCAACATTGAACAAAAGCTTGCATGCGTTTGTTCAGGCTGCTGTTGATGCTGCTGCTGCTGCTGCTGGTGTGGAGATATTCTAGCGTCGGCGCATTAAGAGCGAAATTTGGGGAGTAGCTCTCATGAGTGTCGGAAAAATCGGAAGCCGTCACTCACAAGTTTGAGTGCGGAGCTTTTTTGACAGGGTGATTCATCGGATGGCAAGTGTTATGGGTTATCGTTTGCTTTATCGCTTAATGCTTTTATTGTTTT
Source organism: Anopheles arabiensis (assembly GCF_016920715.1). Lineage (NCBI taxonomy): Eukaryota > Metazoa > Arthropoda > Insecta > Diptera > Culicidae > Anopheles > Anopheles arabiensis. The sequence continues at coordinate 41,470,112 of NC_053517.1, read as the reverse complement.
GTAGTTTTAGTAAATTGATTCTTGTTTCTTCTACTTAGTTCTACACATCTTAATTATTATATGGCATTTATAAACACTATTAAGCTTTATTTTCACCCTTAAACATGATTTCCTTCCTTTGATGTAGCACTAATTCTCCAACATACATTCAGACCGGTTCCACCAGTTGATTTACCTAGGGAATGACCGCTTTTTGTACTGTAAATGTTAATTCATTATTAATTATGTAGTTTCAAAAGCACAAACAAGTATCACAGCTTTTCGCTTTACCTCGTTTATTTAAATGTAGGTTTCGACTCTTGGTGCCTGACCAACGTTACAGAGAGCAGGACGGATGGGTTTTTTTTTGTTGTTGTCATTACCTCATGCTCCGTTGTACGATGATTTAGCAAAATAACACAAACAAATAAAACAAACCAACCAGCAGCAGCAAACAAAAAAAAAAACGGTTGGAAGCAGACGAAATATTCACATCCGCCCCAACGGTTAAGCGGGTCGGGATTTAGTTTAGCAACAAATTGCCCCTTAACTGCACCCGTCCATTCCGGCGATGGGGTGTATGCTCTTTTGTGCCTTGTGCTTGTTTCCTCTCCTCTTTTTAATCCGTAAAGTTTTTCCACCCCATCCCGGCAATCGGGAGGCAGCAGTGATTCGTTTAAGGGTCAGCAAAACGGGCGAGCGCTTTGAACTGTGGGCAAGGGCAAGGATGTAGCGTAGGAAGTGTGGGGTGGGAATTATGCCGGAAAAGTGGCAGAGCCCAAGCTGCACGTTTACGGTGGAGGAACTGAGCCAGAAAAACACGATTAGACTTTTAATCAACAGCATCTACACCATTAAGAGATGAGCGGGTGGCGGTTGTTGGAGGCTGCGAGGTGAAGCTGTGGTTGGTGGAAGGATTGGGGCGCCTGAGCACGGAGAAGATATTTATAGGGAAATGGTCGGTGGCAGTGTGTGGGATTGTGTGTTTAGATGTGAAATTACCTCAAGGCAGGTACATTGAGTCTTGCACCCACATACTTCAAAGCTAATGTGACCGTGAGTGTCGACAAACGCATTAAGAAATTTTACTTGTTTTACCATAAAATTTAGATGCCTGCAGAAAATATTTCGTATAATAAAGAAAATATATATTTATAGAAAGAACAGAACCTTACACACAAATACAATATAACGCATGAAGCTGTGCAAGTATTGTTAATACAATAGAAGCAATATTATTAGGAGCTTTCGGAGGAAGGGAAGGGAAATGAATTCCAAACGTTCATCTGCAGACTGGCTATTTGCGACTGATTAGTAAAGCCAAAGTAAGATACTCTGTTCGACATCCCTTCCTTCACTTTTAAACCTAATAGTTTAAAAGATCAGACACAAACATTCATTCCAGCATACCCAAGAAAAATACACACTTCCCCATTTTTTTATCAACCGATGGAAGTTATTGCTTCGTTGTCTTTATTTACAATTCCAACTAGAACGTGGTTCCTTTCGCGACACTCCACACACGGCACACGGAGATACATAAAAAAAAGAAAACAATCAAACCGGCCTTACGACTATGGATTAAAATAACAAACTGATACAGAAACCGAGCGCGGTCGAACGAAATCGCCACAAGACGATTCGTCGCCTTACCGTCGCCATGTTGCATCCTTCAAAAACCGAAAAGTTAGTCTCCCTAGCTATGGAACAACACGAAAAAAACACCCTTCTATCCATTTATTGCATCCACTAGAACCCAATAATATCACGAACAGACCGATATCTGGCCAAGCCACCCGCACTAGTCGATTTCGAGCCCCCGAAACGCTTTGACCGGCGGTTTGATGGAGTTGGAGTTGGAGTTTTTCTGCTTGGGCGCTTCCTTCAGTGCGCCGGAATCCATCAGCCAATCTCGATACTCCGTCTCGAGGCGCTTCTTTTGCTCCGCGTGCATTGTCGCGACCTCATCGAACGGTCCACCAAAGTCCTGCGGAGGTAAATAGTAAAGATTGAGAGAGCGAATGTTGGAGTAAGACGACATGAGAATGCAAACCTTCGGCAAGTAGTCAACACCGACGATCTCTTCTGGGCCGGCGGTCGTGAACTGCAGCAGCCCGAGTAGTTCCGACTTAATCAGCGGTTTCACCAGTGCCATCACCTGATTGATGAACGACGCCGTGTGCACGATGTAGATCTTCTTCAGCCGCACCGGATGCGCATCCTGGATGTAGCTCATGAACACTCGCAGCGGGCTAAACTGTACGCGGGCCAGATGCCCCAACCGGACGCCCTTCATGTCGAAGATGACGATGTACCCCTCCATAATGCCGTCCACACTGATCTGGGCGTCGTTGAACATGCAGAACGATTTCACCGCCTCGGTAAAGTTCATCTTGGACGGATCCGTGTCGGAAAGTCGGTAGTAGAGCAACCGGTAGCCTTCCGGCGTCGTCCTTGGCAGTGCTACCATGTGTCTGGATAGAAATGGGACCAGTGATTGCTTTTGCTGCTCCGTCCTCTTCTTTGTGCTTCTACTTACGTGGCGTTCAGTGTCATCTGCACACCTGCTCCCATGATGTCTCGGTTGTCGAAGATTTCCGGCGAGTTGGCGTGAATCTGCGAGTACTTCTGTAGCGCTTTTTTGGCATCGTCCACGTTCCAGAGACAGGCGTGCAGGAATAGGTGGGCATGATTTTTGGAGAAGGCAGGAAACCGTGGCTGTTCTTTTATCCTGCAGAATTTAAAACACAGAGTTCGAGTGACTTTTGGTACACACTACAAATTGACCAAAGCAAACATTAAATACGCCAACATCGACGTTAAAACTAAGCCGCCAATTGCTGTGCGTTCTACACTTTGAATAATTCAGCACACGACAAGTCGATTCATTTTCAGCGTATGGGGCAGAGGCCTGGTAACTGGCGACAGCAAAAAAGCACTGCAGGCAGTGTATGGAAATTATTGTTTACCCCACGGTTTTTTTTTTCAAATAATCATTGCCCAGCGCTCCAATGCTACCAGTCTGCTTACGCATTCTGCATTTAATCAAGCAAATGAAGTCATCAAACCGAGAGAAATTTCCCCTTCGCTGCTCCCCCTCCCCTTATCTCTACTCCCCACTCACTTACCATTCGTACAGGGTGTCCACGTTGGCGGCATGCTCTTTGGGCACTTCCAGCGGCTCCGGACTGTCTTTGAAGGGATGTGATAAAGTGGTCATTATTGGCACTAAGGGTGGGCTTTTTTCCTCCTCGACTAAGTGAGCTTTTCACCACTCGGCAGACACTCTCCGGTACCGGCAGCTCTCCTGTCTGCACGGTAGACGCCGTTGCCAGCACGCACTAGACGAAGTGGCGGAGCAAATGGCCAAGTGCGCGTTCTATTAACTTTTTTTTTGTGCTGCTTGGATGTCTGTCAAGCGCTGAGGAATGGAAGAAATGAATATTTTAAATTACTCGGCATCGTTTCCTCGCTTGTCCAAAAGTTGTCGTTCGCACAGGCTGTTGCCCTCCATCGCACAGGCTGTTGTCCTGGGTGATGATTCGTTCCCAGGAAAACTATTGAAGGTGCGATCCAACATAATGTGCATAGATAACAGCATTGTAGCGTTTTGTTGGTTGTGTGCAAAAATGGGGCGGATTTCATTAAGTTTACTTTTTTGTCGAATAGTTCACCGCTAGTCTTCAAGTGTTGAACATTCCTTTTTTTACGTAAACATTATTGTAAAACTCGTTATTTCATCGACAAACAATGGTACATTAAAATATCAGAAAAATTAAACAATCAGACAAGCGTCTAGCATAAAACAGTTCAAAATTAAAGTTGTAACTCTATGTGACACAATTCATATTTTGTTTTGATTTGGATCGTTCTGAGAATTACTAAAAATCCACAAACATACAACGCCTGATGCAACATAAACAAAAAAGAACAATAAAATGTCTCAAATACATATAGACATGTATGATTGTGCCATTGTTTGTTCCTTTGCTTTCCTACTCGCGAACGTGCGAATCAAACCCCAACCAAATGGCAATAAAACGTACATACGTCCCGACATAACCTTGGCCATCGAAAGCTCAGGCAAGCGTAACGCGCATGTAAAGGTGCGTCAGACGCGTCTCGGTAAAATCATCCAGCCATCAACACGGCGCCACACTCGTCTGCCGCGACAGGGAAACAAACGTGCGTGTTGGTGGCATTTTAGTTTTTGTCCATGCTAACACTGTGTTGCCCATTGTCGTGGTTAGGTGGAGTAGCTTTGCATACATCATCTTCAAGGACAGATTGACGAATTTGTGAGCTCATATTTTAACGCAAAAGTTGACCGAACAGGTACTTCTTTTTGTCATGGTGACCGATTGCTACTGCTGTATGAGTGGTCAAGGGTGAGCATATGGTAATTAATACAGTGGCTAATAGACTGTTTTGTGCGCCTCACAAATGAAATCCGTTGCGCAACTGAAGGGTATAGCGATGGAATTTTTTACAACAAAATTCCATCAAAACAGTGGAGGGTTCTTTTTCGATCAAGAAAATTAAATGTCCCCTTCTTGGAAGCATTAGTTCATCTGTGTAGAAATTCATTTGTTCAAGATGTCATGTCAAATTAGCTGTACGTGAACGTGCTTCATACTGAGCATAAACCTTCAAACGAATGTAAAACGTTTTCTAACGAAAGCATTAGCGACCTTTTGTAATTGTGAGTCCTTCTAAGAAGTCTTGCCCCAATCGGACGCTAAACATTGTTTTACATGCTCCATATATGAACACTTGTTAAATATGCATGTTGGAGAGCTTTGAAAACAGTATCTTTATATCATTGGGCTAAAATGGATTGGACTGATCATTAATTAAGCTGATAAACTTGGAAACATATTTTGTAAAATATGTATTTCTTTTATTTTTTCACTAAAGCGTTCTGCTACCACGCTTTGTTAACTACCAATAGGGAAACCCATGTCTGGCGAGACTTTTTGTCAACTTTCGCATCATCTAGGAATGTAAAACTCTTTGATAATTTATTCATAGCGCAACACGGTACTAAAAGAAACATTTTATAAAATATCCCTCCCCGAGTGTGTGAAGGTCACTTTCCCCAGCTGGGATCTCCTTTCCGGTGAACCCATAAACAGCCACCTGTTGTTGATATCCGTCTAGGAACAGCTTCCCATAGCCCTAGCGCAAATGGATGATAAACAAATTTAAGCAACAAAACAAAAAAAAGGTTGTCACTAGCATCATAACTTTCCACATCCGCTTGAGCACAGTCGTGTGTGTGTGTGGGGAATAGAAGCGCACTCGAGAGATGTGGCTGGCGAAAACTTTCCATTTCTCTTTATGTTTCCCCCCACCCGAACGGCTGGGAGGTACATGGCACGGTGCACTACTTCCATGCAGCTTGCTGTGTGCCACCTCCGGGGGGAAATGTCTAGCAGCTGCTTCAGCGTCATGTGCGTGTACACTACCACCGGGAGTTGTTTTTGTGTCAGACCAACACAGATGAAGCGGGTTAGCTCCAAAAACCCGAGCAGTTATGTGGAAACGTAAGGCAAGGGTAGGGTGTAGGGGTACGTGAATAATCTGTCCGCCATTCATCTGCGTAATGGCATAATGATGTGTCTTCCATCTCCATTGCGCGGGCCTGATTGCCTTAAAACCAAAACCCCTACAGGAAGAAGAGTTTATCCCACTCTCCCACCACTATTATGGTATGTGTTACGGCAAGGCAGTTGTTATTAAACATTTCAAATTAACACCAATAGCTTACAGATATAGCTAGTAATGGTGTTGCAGGTATTGCCAGTTTGATTCATATAAAAAGCGATGGATCCAGCTAATTTAATAAGCTAAGCCAACTTGACTTTATGCGAATATAATAAATCACATCTCATAATAACCAAAATTCCTTTAACCTTTCCTACCTCTAGATATGAAGTTATGTAATTATTGAGTAAACAGTTCTAAAAAAAAGCATATCATCAGATCCAAAATCACACCCAAACAATCGCACAAATTGCCCGATGTAATCGAAAGCGAACGTACTCCCAACGCACTTGATACTCTGCCGCGTGAGCAACAACTCACTTTCATGCCGTCACCGTACCGATCCACCTTTTCTTTCCATTGACCCTTGCCGTGCGTTCTGTTTTGAGAGATTATGTGAATGCTATTAGCCCCGGCGGCACCGCAGCTCCTCTGTCACGGGTCGATCCAATCCCCTCCATTCCCGAGGAAGCTCCGGGAAGCACGAAGCACCATGCGGTGGGTACTTGTCCAAAAATTAACGTTCCGTCAACCCCTACCGTACCCGTATTACGTTACTATACGTAGCTATGACCCGGAGGGGTAGTGTACGTATGCTCGGTACAAATTGTACGGTGACGGTGTGGTCAGTGACGTGCCGCATTTCTTTGGCCGTATCTTTGTCCGTGTGTTTCGTTTCAGCTGCGAAAGGCGCTAACGAGGTTACACAATCTTTTTAAGCATTTATTTTTACACGTGTGAGTGTGTGTGTGTGTATGTGTTCCTTGTGCGAAGTGTATGTGGGGCACAACACTTTAACACTTACACTGGTGGAATCATTTATGACAGGTACGCATCTCATTTGATGTTTCTGAGGATTGAAGCCTGTCGTTCAATATCGGAATCGCTCTTAATGATTGGGTTTGTTTTGAAGCGCCAACCTTCTCTCTTGACTGAATGTACGAATATATTTTTAGTTATTATGAGCCTATGGTATAAAATCTGTTTATAAAAATGAATGGTAATCAAAAAAGGTAAAAAATAGACTTATCTAACATCCCATCACTCCTCTTCATCCATACAGCACACACAATTGATGATCATGACTCAAGAAGATCTTCAGTGAGTTCCGTGTCTGAAGTGATTTGTCTCAACAACCATTCAAAGTGCTTCTCAAATTACGTAATCATCGTACTTGATCGCACACATCAAACACAAAGTCAATGACAGACGATTTCATTTTTTATTTTGATGATATCTTCTGTTTCCCCTGCCAGTTGTTTTGACCAGACACTCAAAAATTCAACAACAAAAAAACAGCTAAAATAGTTCCAGCACGCCACGATCGTCACGTCCCGTTCGTTCCCGGGAAACTGGTTACCATCGTGGTTCGACTGACGTAAATCGTCGTAAACCGGCGGGTTCTGCACGTCGCCGTTACATCCTTTACGGTGTGCAATATATGGGTGATGGTAATCACATAACCACTGTCCATATTTAACCTTGAACCAAGGGTTGAGCGGGGCTATTGAGACTAACGGAAAAGGTGAGTTCTAACAGTGGCCATAGTCAGTGGCTGGATCCGTCATTAGAATCGCTCACATGAAAGTGTTGCTGCGCAGGTAATGCATATTGTAATCGAAGCTCGATAGACAAAAGTGTATGGTAATGGGGCGACCCAAAAGACGCGCAGTTTAGAAAGTACTGTGTCAAGGATTTTCACTAAATTGCATATCTGTTGGACAGCATTAGTTTTGTGCGAAACTTGCACTTTTCTCACATTAGTCCGCACTACAATTGCCAGAAGCAGCTGGAAAAAGTAACCTTGTTATTGTTACACACATTTTCTCTCACTCTCTCTCTCTCTCTCATAATAGCGTAAGCAACATTATCGCACGCGTGTAAAGTTCATGCTGCAAAAACAAACCCGAGCTAAACATTGACCCACATTCAGCTGCCCATCCGATCGCCGATCGCAAAAGTCTTGCCGAGCCGTGCGGTGGTAACTGCCTGCAATGAAAGTACAATTACATCACGCTTCTCCACGTTGTTCTGTTTAACAAAAGAGAGAGAGAAGCAACAATACAAAAAATACTGTAACATTGATCAGCCCAACTGGCTGGCCGGATGATTGCAGCAAACCGCAACAACCAAAGAACAAGGTTAGCAGCCGCATCGATACTCATCCTACCGCGTTGCGGCATTGGGCGGTGCAGTTGCGATCGTCCGGCTGCATAATCGACATAATCGAACGCCTTCTTGCTTTGATGCTACCCCTTCCCCGTCCAAGGTCGTTCTGATAAACTCGGGGCTCGGGGGGGTGTCTGACGTTTGTTTGTACACTCCCGGCCAAGGTTTTTAGGGCGGGCACCGATTGCATCCGATCCGGATCGACACGACTGAATCGATTTTTTATTGCAACTGTTGATGTAGGTGCATTCTTCCTTCCTGGGCGATCGCAACCAGTCCATGCATGTAGGTTCGATCGGTTGCATTAGAAGAATGTGGCTATGAACAGTGTTTTGCATGTTTCTTTGACTATGACATCGGTATGGTGTGTTGGATTTTACTCATGGCTACTATCATTGCATTGTTTGATGTAGTTTTAGTTTTTAGCATTACTTTTCTAACGCCTGTTAAACAGTATTTTTTTAGTTGAAATTTCTTATGTTATTTTATCCATTTGACAACAAAGTAAGTATCGTTAGTATCGCGGCAGAACAATTTTCATCTCAATTTCAATTAACAAACAATGGTTCGAAATGTGTCGCTCTAATGAACGACCTACTAACGACGTCGTTTCTACAGTCATTTCAGTATCGGAAATTTGCACGATTAGATAAGAAGAAAAAAGAATCTGTACCCCTCCTAGCCGGACAGTTGGAGATAATTATAAGCCATTGATTGGATGCTGATGTGGGAGCAATATAAATGTAATAAGCTGTTGCAACACCTACTGGCACCCGTACAGTCGAACGAAATCATTTCGCTGCAAGCCAATTACAGACGTTAATTGATAATTGGCTCCCAACACCAACCAAAGATGAAGCAGCGTCTTCTCTGTTGGCTTTTGTATTTGCGTAAAAAGTGCATTCGTCCGCCGGGTGCATTAACATTGTTGCGAAAGTAGGTGACCCATGGACGAACGCTGTTGAATGCCATGGTTTGGTAAAAATATAATTGAAGATACAGAAAAGCGAACAATAGAAATAATGGCGTATCATCATTTCTCTGTTGCGCTATGGGGCTTCTCGAGTAAGTGACATAAAACTCAATCTCACCAATGCTCTGTCCGAGTTGCATGTAATTTATACCGATTGCAGCCTTACTGATGTTTCGAGGGCTTTTATAGCATCCAAAATAATAATAAAAAACAATTCACTAATATACATAGTATCAACGTTTGAAAACATCAAAGAGTATTAACTGTTTAGCTTATTTTTAACATTTTTGCATCACCACTTTATTTCGCTTTGTAACCTCACCAACATTTATTTGTTTCTATCTATCTCTGTCTCTTTTTCTCCTTCTCTATCGTTTTATGCGATTGGTTTTCCTTGTTTTTTGCACCTTTCGTATTATAAAGCAGAAATTTCCTTAGCAGAGACTGAAACACGAATTGTTTTCACTTTCATTCACTTTCGCTTTTCGATGAGGCATTCACCAAAGGCGCATTGGCGTGCATATTGTGCCATTGGCTGAAGGGTAGACACACATGACAAGCTGAAGGGACTGTCAAATCAGGCTTAGTTTTTGTGTATTTTAGTTTAACTCAAAATCATTAAAACAATTGCATGAATTCATTTTAGCTGTACGATCTGGTTCATTGGAATAAAAATCATTGGCAAGGGCAGAGCACGAACACAACACACCAATACAAAAATTGCTCTTCATATTACGTTGCTCATTGTTTGCAGCACAGTTGAACTGAAAAAGTCTGATGTTTTCAATTTACAGTTCAGTGCAGCGATCTCCATTTCCCACAGAGAAAGCCACCGCAATGGACGACACTTTTCTTCGCACACTTAAACGCACACTTGTACACGAGAAAAACATAAACTGCCGTTCGGAGTTTCTCCACGCGCCAGCGGCGGGGGGCTCACAGTAAAACGCTGCAATCAAAATATGCTCTTGCAAGCGCTGCACACCACCTGCACTCAAACACATGCCCACAGTGTACACGGAATTGGAAGAGCAAATTCCAACGGCTAAACAGATCCCGCACACAGCCAAAGTGCGAGCGAATAAAAAAAAAACAGAGGAAAGAAAACACCACTCACATAAAGTTGGCGCGCAAACACCCGTAATAAAAGCTCGGACCCGCGAAACGGAAGACTCTGCAACAGACGACGAACGATGTTGCCTCGCTGCTGTGCACGATCAAACTGCGCCGAGCCTGAGCGGTTCACGCAAGTGGCAGAGTCGTGTTTGCGGTGGTTCTTTTTTGCCAAGCGCCGGGTCTGGTGGGGCGAGCTCTGGACGGGGGCTTTTGGACGAGCTTGTTCGTCGAGCTTGAAAGGCACGGCTAGAGAGAGGAAATGGAGGAGCTGGAAGCCATGCGCGAGCTCTGTACGAGATGGGCTCGTCGGAGGCAAATGGCTTATGGTGGATGGCTGTCGGGAAGCAGCACCGATGCAGCTTGCAATGCTCTCGTCTGGTATGCTGAGATTCACGTGAAAAGAGTATGTGTGTAGGGAGCTATTTGTGTGGAAGTGTGTACGTAAATCGTGTTATTATTTTATCATCGTCACGCGACACCTTCGGGGAAAAAGCCTCTTGCAGAAAGGTTTACACATGCAGCAAACTGCAATTGACTAGCTTTTCTATCCATGTTGAGATTGTAAGAAATGAGTTTTGAGAATTTGTAGAATTTTTGTTTCCTTTTTGGTATAACATCTAATTTTATAATTATTTTTACTTTCTATTGTTGAAATGATAAAACATGTTTCTATTTAAGTTTAGATGGTGTAACATATTTACGTTGTAAATATTTTTTTGATAAATATTTATGGTACTAAAGGTCATACCGTAATATTTAACACGATTAAACTCGTTTTGCTATCACTGCTTCAATTTCGCTCACAGTGGCGCACTGTCGGTGTTTGGATGCATTTAGCACGATTACTTGCAATTATCATTCGCCACGTATTTTACTCACACCACAAAACGAGCAAAGGAAACCCCATACATCTCGTATCATATCACGCTATCGAATACGTACACGCGGCAGCAAACAACGCGAAAATGGAATAAATTAAGCTCCGATGGAATGTCTGCGCCGGCACGATTTTGTACATTACTCGTCGTGGGCTTGAAGGGCTTTCGTTGCCCACAAATTTGTGTAAAAAATATTTTTGCGCTAAACGATACATTTTTACTTGCACTTCCCCTTCTATTTCGGACACTGTAATAAAGACAAATACATGTGATTGTGCTTCAACAAGACCAATTAAAAGGACAAAATCACGGGCTGCTATCACTTTTACGGGCCAGCAGCAATACCAGTCACCATCGCAGCTACGATGAAACATGATTTCGTTTCATTTTGTACAGTTTCGCCAAACATCCCAATGTTCAAGTTGAATCCATTACGGAGATAGGCCCTACCCAAGGCAAGAAAGCATCAGCTGGCAGAAGAGTAGTACGGCAAACTCCTTTCTCCCTCCGAATACTTCTGCACGGGCCACAAAGCGCCGGAACGGGGGCAGTAAAAAGTTTATCGCTGGGCAGAACAATGTTTATCGAACAATTAACATCAATTAACAATTTTAATTGACCTTCGCCGGTTCGGTTGCGCTTCCCTTTTCGGTTTCGGTTTCGTCTTCGGCCGCCACTAAACGGGGGCAAAAGGCCAAACGTAGTGGGGTGCGGGTGCGAAAGCTTACACCATCCATCGGAAAAACATCGGGCGCAGCGCAGCAACAAAACTGAAACGATTGCGAATAGAGGGCGAATTGGCGAGGGTCGGCGAAAGAAAACTATCCTTGTTTGTGGCAAGACGGAGGGCATCGGGAGGTTGGCTTGTTAGAGGAAGTAGCAACTCTATGTTGCCGATGCTTTGTTCTAACGGTGGCCAAATCGATTACGATGAGGCAGACATTAAAGCTGATGCTTTTCGGCGCTATGTTTGTGTGTGTGACTTTTCTTTGTTTATAGTTTTTTGGTTTCCCTTTGCTCACACGATAACACAGGGTAAGGTTCATGCACGGTTTGGCAATCGATGAGCTAGAGCTGCAACACTCTGGTTTGTGGAAATGGTATGGATTATTTCATTTACGCGCACCAAAAGTTATCAATTGGTTAGGTTATGCACAAAGAAATTTAAATACAGAGTGTTTTCAAATAACCGTATCGAATATTGTACGCTTGCTTTTTTTGTTATCTCTCAATAACAGAACCGCACAAATATCGGAAAAAGTGCATTTCAAGAGTTGTATTTAAATTCATAATTCCTTCTTCTTCTTCTTCTTCTTCTTATTCTTCTTCTTCTTCTTCTTCGTCTTCTTCTTATTCGTCTTCTTCTGGCTCAACAACCATTGTCGGTCAAAGCCTGCCGTACCCACTTGTGGGGTTGGTGCTTTCAATGACTTATGGATTACCCCTCCATTGCAGAATAGTTAGTCCTACGTATAGCGGCACGGTCCATTTGGGACTTGAACCCATGTCGGTATATTGTTAAGTTGTACGAGTTGACGACTGTACCACGAGACTGACCAGAATTCCTACTATCCATAAATCCTACACATTATTTTGTATGTTAGCCCCTCATAACGAGTTTATTCCAATGACTCACTCGTTATGCGAAAAACTCGTTATGCGGGAGACTCTTTTCCATACAATTTGTTTGAAGAGTGAAATAATTTTTTTTAGGTCAAGAAAAGTGCAGGTATATAGGGATTACATGCATCACAACCATACGGGACAACTCCAAATGGCAACAGTAATCCATTGATCAATTTTTAGTATCGAAATTTAATTTACTCAGAAAGTAGATCAAGAATACATGTAAGGACACACCTATTAATACACGTCACATATGTGAAACACACTCTTCTTAGTTCACTACACACTAAGAAGGTACACTACACACTAAAATCCTCGTCCTGGCCATTTGTACAGCCGAAGAGAGCCTCCAATATTGTCAAATAAGAAGGAAAGAAATGGAGTAATTAAACTGAACACAATACCTCACTTACTCCATCTGTCAATAAGCGCAGCAAAACTCTCAGCTCCGCTATCTGATCTGAAAAGAGTTATCTGGACGTGGAGTGAACGCGCCCACGGCCCGCTTCGGCTTTTTTTCAATGTTTGTATGCCTTCGTGAGGCAGTGGGTGTTAATTTGTCACCACCCATACACTTTTCCTAAAAACTTCTACCTGCCTGTTTTAGAAATTTCTCAATATTTAACGATTCGTAATTTTGAAACTCTCGAAGTGATCCCGATTTCTTATCGGGAACGAAATGAAAATGCTCGTTACTTTTACTCGTTAAGAGGGGTATGTATGTATTCTTAGAGCATTTAGATTTGCTCGTTATGCGAAAAATTCGTTATAACGAGTACTCGTTATGAGAAGCTCCACTGTATTTCATCCCAGCTTTTAAGGTAATAAATAGTGCACCTATTATACGTCACGCACTGTAAAATCGAGCAAACGAGCAACGCAAGCAGAACGCCTAAAAGTATGCAAGTATTATTTCATACATCCGTTTGCTTTTATTCGACCAGTTTTCTCGTTTTAAAATATTTGGTTTTCGATTTTGGATTAGTGTTCAATGCTGCTAAAAAAATGCTTTAGGTATTTATGTGTAATTTCACATTGTAATGTTATCTAACTCCCTCTCTCCCAGTATACTCTTCGTAGTATCCCAGCATGCCATACCTGTTCTTCTGCAGAATTTTAACGCAATTTAATACACAAAAGCGCATCCGAAAATATAAATACGAAAAAACGCCTCTTAACTAAAACCGTTTGTAATTCCTCATACACAGTTGCATGCCCTTGCGTCGACGACGAGACCTGTTAAAAACCGGACAATTCCTGCGCTGCGTTCGCTATCAGGTGTACACCGACAAAATGCAGAACAGGTTTGAAGGTGGGTGTACCTGAAACAGACCGAAAACTCGTCGCACCGCAAACCATTTCCGGCCAATATCGGAGGCCCCATCGAGCCCAGGCCAAACGTTTATTATTAAAAATGCTCTACATTACGGCGACCGCCACATTTGTTGGTTTAATTTGAAAGAACAAACCATCCTTGACGCTTTAAACCCCGTACGCAGAAGCGATGATAAGAAACGATCTTTGACGGTCCCATTGCTGGCGCGACGGTTGGAGTTTATTTCGAGTGTATTGCTTCCTCATTTTGCGTGCCGAAACGTGACGCTTCGTCCAGTACGTGAGGCGCATTTTTATGGCCGTTCCGTTGTACAACTGCTATTGAGCGATTCATAAGATTCACAGTTGCTGAGTTGAGAGGGGGGAAGCTATCGAGCGGTACAGAAAATTTGATTAGAACAACGACAATCAAAGTTTAAGCGACGGGCGCTATTTATCATTTTGCGTGATTTTTGTCTCGATTTTAACCAGCAGCGCGCGTCTACAACAAAGAAGCGGAACGAGTATTGGTCAGTGTCTGTGTATCTGACAAAGCGTAAAACCAGCACCATTAAGATTGTGTGTCGAAATAGTCGATTCTGCTGCAACACGGTGCCGATGGCCAGTGGCCAGCATAGTATGGTTTATGTACGGCATGGACCGTACCTCACCCTCTGGCACTTGTGCACTGCTGTTGCATAGTTTCGCTTGCACATTTACAGCGTCCATAAAACTAACGAACTCGACGCTTTGTAACACGTGCGACAGGAGCTGTTTGACGACTCACGAAGCGCAACAGATCATTAATCAGGCGCAAGAGAAACCTCAAAATCAAACCTCCGTGTCGACCGTGGGCATTGGAAGTCCTTGGGGCCAAAGCCGACAATCACTTAACACGCCTCCAGAAACATCTGACCGATGAGAAACAGGAAAAAATGCCTCTCCTAGACACCCCGGGGAGAAGGAAACAGTTTTCCTTGTCCAGGACTCCCTGCCAAGTGTCCCAACAGCGTCCTTGCGCGGACGGTAAAGTGTGCCAGAAAGCGGGGAAAACCAGTATTTCCATCTCTCACCCCCTCCTACCCCCACCCAAACGCAGGGTGAGAAAGTGCGGCAGACGCGAACGCAAACTGCAGCTGTGTGCGGTCGTAGGGTGGTGAACGGGCGTACGCTCCTTCCTATCGATCGTTAGCTTCAGTTCGGTTTCTACTCTCGCACGGTACAGTACGGTAGTCACACCGGTCTTCATTCAGATTTTGCCGACTGATTCATCAGCAAGGTGTGTGTGTGTATGAGTGGTGGTGTTTGGGTGTTCACTGTTTTTTGTTTGTGTGTGGTTCTAGCAAAGCTCTCCCATATCCTGTCGGGTCGGTTATTATGTCACGCTCGTTCATCAGATTGTTTGCAGCGTGCACGAAGCGTCACAGATGCGGTTAACCGCATACAACGACACTGCACCATAATGCTCCTGCTAGTTAGATGGAAGTGCGCACGAAAGAAAGAGAGTGAGAGAGTGCTTGGGGAGATCAGTTGGAGAATTGGTTCTGTCTAACCGCAACAGCAACCAGGAGTCGGAAGGCGGTGGACGGCGGGTTGCTAAAAATATCGCGAAAAATCGCACGAAACCGCCGCCTCTGGGCCGCCAACCGCGCGTCACGAGACTCGCGGAACCAAAGCGGACACCCACATCGGCCTGGGGGCGCGGACATCGAGTGCGTTGGCAAACTTTTGACGCACAGGTGAACACACGCGGCGTGTTTTGGGGCGTACGTTGTTTACGCGGGTGCAATCGGTTTTGATGGGGGGTTTTTTATGCCGGTTGAAGAATGCGTTTTTTGGTGTTGTGTGTTTGCGCGCGCGCGCGCGTGTGTGTTCTGTTCTGTCTGTGCAATGTGTGGTTCGTTTGAACTTCTTTTCTATGGTTAGTTTACTTCAACCGACAACATCCAACCAAAAAGGAAGGCAGCCACGGTGTAAGAGGTGTGCATTGGTTTATGCTAAGAGTCATAAATGCTGGAGCAAAAAACAAACACATCGCAATAATCGATTGCTGCTGGGTGAAAACAAACGTTTGTTTACGCGGCGGTTACCCTTCCGTGGGGTATTTTAAATTGCCATTCGCGTAGTACAAAAATAGTACAGCAATCGTCGGGAGCGCGGTCTGAAATTCGTCTATTTAATTTCCGCTCTTGTGATGTTTATCGATTGATCGTACGAAATCATTAAAATTTTGAAATGATCGTTAGTAATGCTTGCGCCTAGAACTCATTTTACGCTTCAAAGCGGTCGTTAGAATTTTACATCAAATGTGTTCCAAAAGCTATCAAGATGATCTTGAACATTCGCTCGGTCTAACCTTTATCGGTGACCCGTTACGATCGTGTGTGTGTGTGTGTGTGTGTGTGTGTGTGTGTGTGTGTGTGTGTGTGTGTGTGTGTGTGTGTGTGTGTGTGTGTGTGTGTGTGTGTGTGTGTGTGTGTGTGTGTGTGTGTGTGTGTGTGTGTGTGTGTGTGTGTGTGATCGTTATTGTGTCTGCTGTGGGCGACGTTTAATGTTTTTTTGAATTACGTGTAGCTAAGTGACATTTGTCGAATCATTTAGACTCATTTTCACAAAACCCGTTTTTATGCAACCCCGTACCGCACAAGTGGGCCACCGTACGGAAAGTGATAGTTTTCACCCCTTCCCTCAGCACAAACATAAATACAGACACGCACACGCACACACTTCTTCGTGTGTCCAGTGTTTCTGCGCTGCTGCAACCACAAACAGCAGCAACGAAACACTCTCCTCGTTGTTGAAACACTTAAGTGCAAATTGCAACGCTCAACAGTGTCCAACGGTCGGGCCGGAGCGTAGAGTGTGGCTGTAGGGGCACATCCGCTAACCGTGTGCCGCGATAACATGAGCCCAGCTCCGTAACACAGCTGATCTGCCAACGCTAAATCGTCCCCCATAGACGACGTCACGAGATCGGGTAGTGGTCGGTGACCGGTTTTGGAGCCCAGCATAAAATAGCACATCAGTTGCATAAGTTTCTGCGCGGTGAAGCGATCTCGGCGCGCCGGCAAACTGCTGTTGCTTTTCGCAAGATCAGCTAGCCAATCGAACAGCCATAAAAGTGTTCTGCTTGCGCACCACCGTTTTGCGTAAGCGGCGAAGGGCTCGCGTACAACCACGCCGATTCGCCGGAACCGGTTCGTTCTGTTTTCGCACGTTAATCCCGGCGATCGAGGAAGTTCGTAGGGTGCGTGAATTGGTGCGACAAGTGTTCGATGGTGTTTGCTTAAAAGTTTAAAGTAAACATTTGTTGCTTGCTATTTTCTTTACCAACGCTTTAACGCTTCAACTTCAAAGATGAATTGATTGTTGACTCTTTTTTTGCTGCTGCATCATTCATCGCTAAAGATGAGGCTTTTAAAAACACGTGCGTCAACATGATTTGTTGTTGTATTCTCAATGTCCCAAGTGTTTGCGATTCGGTTCAGACAAGGGGTTGATCTTTTACTGTGTGCGAGAGAAGCTTTTGCTGTGTTGTTGGCCGTCACATTTGGGCGTGAGAGAAACATTTGAATAAAGTCACAATGAATATGCTCCACTCATTAGCCTACATAGCTGCTGGGACAAGTCGGATGCGGTCAAGGTTTTTATTCATTTCGCACTTCAATTGAAATGTGTTGTTAAATTGAAACAAAAGTTTGCTAATGTTTAAATATGTAATGTAACTAAATTATTGCTTATTGTTAAAAAAACAGAGAGCTACATTCCACTCCTATAGTTCATCTTCTTAAACGAGATTTTTACTTCCTCTCCTCAATCCAACAATTAACAACCGGACGAGATGAGTTGTTTAGAGCAGAGCTCTCCAACATTTTTAAGATCACGGATCACTTGTGTTTGAAAATACATTTGTCGCGGGTCAGGCGTCCCCCGAGTTACGGCCCCCTCGAGTTACGACGATTTGCAGATACGACGATTTTGATTTTAACAGTTAAAAGTTGTCATTGACAACTCCAAAGAATTCCAAAGAATCCACAACTACCGTATCTTGAATATCTATATTATGTACGGCTTTTAAAATATAATTATTACATTATCGAACATTATTTTAAATTAAATACACGATACCATA
Source organism: Anopheles arabiensis (assembly GCF_016920715.1). Classification (NCBI taxonomy): domain Eukaryota; kingdom Metazoa; phylum Arthropoda; class Insecta; order Diptera; family Culicidae; genus Anopheles; species Anopheles arabiensis. Next base: position 41,452,159 of record NC_053517.1, on the reverse strand, counting down.
AATTCCAACTCTTCGGTTATAAACTTTGTATTCATAGATATTCGACATACGACTTTTTCGACTTACGCCTTGCTTTGGGACATTTTTTCGGTCCCAAATTACAGTCGTATCTCGGGGGACATCTGTATAATAAGCGCATATGTTTAGTAGACTAAGTTCAAAGCTTTTTGATCAAAAATATATTCATTATTTTTTCTAGACATGCTTGTTGAAAATTTAATCTTGATTGTGGGAAGAAACTGAACGATATGTATATTTTCTTATTAAAGAAATTAAATCTTTCGCGGACTACGTCTGTTCACGTAACGGACCATTGGTTTAGAGTTATGCCTGAACAATTCTTATTCATGCCGCTAAATAAAGAAAACCAACATAAATACATCAACCTCAATTTGTTTTATCCTCATTATCCCATTAAGTCTACACTCTTTTGTATTGTATCTCTTTAATTCGAATTAAAAATTGAACAGCGCGCTTCCCGCATACACCTACCATTGCAATCACTACCCGCTGAAGGTCAACGCCAACGAATCGACGAAGGGTTTCAGCATTTATTCAACACACTTTCCGTTGTTTAAAAAAAGCAACAACAAAAAGTACCACGGAGGTGAGACTCATTTGAGAATGGTCTCTCAGCATGTGTCGTCTGATCACGCTGCTTGGCGTACTACGCCCCACGTGGAACAATGTAAAGTTAACTCGGCGCTTCGTATGATACCAGGTGGGGTCATCTTGGGTGTCCACCGGGTGACCTGCACTTGATCGTGTGCTTGTTTAGCTTCTAATCGGGCGGTGTGAGATCCGTATGTGTGTGTGCGCATTTGAATTTGTAATTATTTTCACACTGATAATAGCTTCGCCCGAGACGTTCGTTGGCCGTCAGGTGTGGACGATGCAAAGGAAGTGATTAGACGGCCGACTGGCCCTGACAATTACTCGTTGGCTGGGGTAGAACGGAGAACTGTGACGTGCGAAGTGGTGCATCCGTTTGAACTTAAAACTAAAAAAACAGCGCACTGGGTGCCCAAGCGACGCGGCTTCTAGGTAACGTTCGTTCGTCGGTTATGCTAATTGATCGTTGACATGGGTACTAGTTTACGCGCGGTGCTTTATTGCGCCCGGCACAACAACAGCAGTGTCGTTCTGGCCAGGTAAGCAGAGGCCTTCGGTCAGCGTGTTGCCGGCGCAAAGTGTGACGCAAGATGATCGCGCACCATAATCCTTCAATAAATCGTCGTTATTTTTAATCGCTCGGATACTGATATTTACGTTCCGCTGACCGGGTTTTAAGCAACGAGCTTTAATGCTAGGATTTAAAGCACAAAGAAGCCGCGCGGTGGGAGCGGTAAAAGCCCATCATGTCGGGGTGTGTCCTTCACTATCAATTAGGAGCAATTAGAAAGCCTCGCACTTGCACGGTCCGTTCGGCTCAAGGATTGTGTCCCTTGTGAGGATAACTTTGCCATCAAGTCTAGAGTTAACCTTTCCATTGGTCTTTACTGCACTCGCTAAACATGTTTCTCAGTAATTGATTTATTAGTTCTTTTTTTTTCAACCTAACCCACAACAAATAGTCCAACCCATCAAAACGATGGAGCACGATTTGGGCTACGACCTAGCAGAGGCACTCGAGCGAGAAGATCTATCCCGGGAGGATTTGAAAGCGCTGCGACAGCCACCGGTCGAGGGCGTGCCGGCAACGATCACCGACAAACAGTTGGCCTGCTTCCTGGATGCGTGCGATAAGAACATCGACGAGACGCGCAAAGTGCTGAAAATTTACTACGAAGCGCGCAAAAATGGACCGGAACTGTTTAACAATCGTGATCCGCACAGTGCCGCCATTCAGCAGTGTCTGCAAAATCAGTACGTAACGTGTAACCGCGAACACGAACAAAGTGTCGATCATTAACTATATGCCATATTGTACCATCTCACTTGCAGAGACTACTTCCCACTTCCACCCACCCCGAGCGGGTATTCGGTGGTGTTTCATCGGTTGAAAAACTCCCGCTCCTCCAACTATCACTTTGACGAAGCGATCAAAACGTACTTCATGACGATCGACTCCTGCCTGTACACGCAGGGACCGCGGCCGGGCATCATCTTCCTGTTCGACATGAAGAACGTCGGACTGATGCATCTGACCCGCATCAACATGAGCTCGGTGCGAAAGTTTTTCCACTACCTGCAGGACGGGCTGCCGGCGAAGCTGAAAGCGATACACGTGATGAACGTGGTGTCGTTCTTCGATAAGATCCTTTACATCATAAAACCCTTCATTCACGCGGAAATCCTCAATGTGGTAAGTGGAGGACCAACGTGTGGACTCTTCAACCAATCTTCCTGTGCACTTTATTCATGTTACGTTCGGACTGCTTTTAGCTCTACCTGCACACTTCTAGCGCCAATTTGGATTCGTTCTACGAGGAGTGGATACCGAAGAGTGGGCTTCCGTCAGATCTTGGCGGCGATATGAAATCGATCGACGAGCTTCACCAGGACCATCTGAAGGAGTTCGAAAGGCTGAGACCGTACTTCCTCGCCGAGGAGCGTCAACGCAATGGCGAAGCCGGCAACTTGATTGACGAGCCGACGGATCGTATGCTTAAGTCCCTATCGATAGACTAATTCTAACGGGCATGCTAACCCGCTTAATGTCGTGTACATCGTTGTGATAGGAAACCTATTCTGCACAAATCGGTCAGAATTCCAGAGCTGATTAAGCCAAACTACTACAAAGCGAGGGGTATTGGGGAGGTTCCACACATTACTATTACTACTACCTTGGTGTGCTTTTTTATACTGTATTTTTAAGAACCTGTTATTATACACTCTCTATCACTGCTTTCTGCTGTTTAGTATAATCCAAAAATAAAGCAAACGTTTCTTAGAAAAAAAAAAACATGCGACCGGATGACTCTCCCTTTCAAGCGCATTTATTTCGTGCCGGAACTTTTCGACTCATCTTCCTCGCTGTAGTCTTCGTAATCCTCATCATCGCTGCTGAAATCATCCAAATCGTCGTAATCGTCATCGCCCTCCTGGCCATCCTTGCCGGTCGCTAGCTTCAGCTGTTCGAATTTCTCCAGCAATTCTTCCCTGGTGCGTGCCATCTCCACCCCGTTCGGCTTTCGCTGTCGGCCATCGTTTTCGTCCTCGTCCGAATCATCCAGATCGGCTGCACCGTTCTTCTGTTTCTTCTTCTGCCCCCTGTTCATGTAGCGCAGGAACGTTCTCCGCTTGCGCTCCGGCAACGATTTGATCAGCTGATCCATCTCCGCCTTCAGCTTGATCTGTTCCTGCTCCGTCGGTTCCGGGGGAATGATACTCGCCTCGTCCGCTGACTTGAGGCATTTCGCGCAACACCTGCTGGCCAGGGCACAGTCGCGACAGATGACATGGTAGGCCCGCTTTACCTTCCGCTCGCCGCACTTGCTGCACGATTTGGGTTGCGATAGCGGTTTGTACTTGCGGTATCTGATCTTCCAGTCGATGATGCTCTTGCAGTGCTCGCACACTTCGCACACGTTCAGGTTGGTGATGAGCTTTATCAGCGGTGTGTGCTTGTCGTGCAGGTTGTTCTTAAACGCGTACGTATTCTGGTGCTTTTGGGCACGTGTACGACGGGTGTCGCCTCTTTTGGAACTCATTTTCCGAACTTTTTCACGGATTTTCACTAAACAGCACGGTTTTAGTTGGTTGCTGCCGAACGGCAACGTGTGTTTGTTTATGTTATTTCCGCAAACGATGTTTGACGTTTGTATTTTGACAGTTGTACCGTGCGTTGTAACCTGTCAGGGTAACACGGGATACAATTTTTCGTTCCGTTTTTCGTCAAATCAAGAGTGAAGCAAATTCTTCAATAAAAGATACAGGCAATGCAATTGCTTACACAACTGAAAAAAAAAGCTTTAATCACTGCTGTTTGATTAAACTTTGTAGTATATATATTTATTTTACGCACACAAAGGTCAGCCTGTTTGGCAGGCGCTGAAACGTTCGCTTCAAATCGGTCATATCTGCACATTTCTATCGTTTTAACTTAACAAATTAAACTCTGCAGTGTCACAGTGGAAACCTATCCGTACCTAGCTTGTATGGCCCTAATCTTCGTTGAGCGTTTAGAACAATCTGTAAAGCATTTTGTTCGATGGCTCACCAGCCCCGCGGCAGCAGATGTGCTCCTCCAGTCGAGCCAACGAAGTTTTTACTGCACCCATCGCGGTAGAGGCAGCTTCTCTGTAGTAAAGGCATACACACATCCACATCCACGTCGTACTTTGCCTTAGAATTGGGGAGGCCGAAACATAGCCATCGGCATCGGCATCGAGGATGGCCCCACCGGGTAGGGCACTGCGGTGCTCGGAGCCGCCATGCCCGGCGGTACGTAGAAACTACCGGGACGGGCAGGCTCCGACGCTGGGTATGGCATCGAGGAGGGACCGTATCCCGCATCAAATCTTTGAGTGGTGTGTCTGTTGCTTCGCAGCAATTCCGTCATCTTCTCCGCCTTCAGCTTTCTGCTGTGCATCAGCTTACGAATGCTCATAAACTGCTCCACATACGCGTCGACTGTCAACTCGCTATCGAGCAGCTGTTTCACGATCTTTTCCGACTCCTCTTCGCTTTCCGCCGCTGCTGTCTGCAGTAGAGCGAGCACCGTTTCAGCATTGTTCTTTTCGGACTTTGAAGCTAAAACAAGAAACAAGAGTTCGTGTGAGGGTTTGCGCTTTACATTAACGCAACCGAGACACTTACCGAGCTGTGTGGACTTCTCCTTCACCGATTCGCCCAGTGTGCGACATTCCTCGGCCAGCTCCTGCACGCGTGAACGCAGCTCGACCATCTTTGGTTCAAAATTCAAGTTTGTCTCTGCGAGACTACGGTTTTCGCCAATAATCAAATCTTTCGACGATTCCAACGATTGGACCTGTGGTGCGGCAAACGAGATCAAAATACTCCATCAATGAACGGAGATGAGTCACACCCACATCCTCTTACCGCTTCATTTACTCGCTCGTCTAGCTTCTCGTCGTCCTCCAGCAGCTGCCTCAGCTCGTCCGAGCTAAGTGTCTGCAGGGATTGTACGGCTTGCTGCAGATACGGTTGATACATTTTGTCCGGGCACCACGCGCGTCGTGCTGGTTGAGCCTACCAGCGACAGCAAAAGGCAGACAGAAGGATGCGAAACGACCACGAACTTTGTGGAAAGACTTTGACCGTGAATGGGCTTTGTTGTTTCTTTTACGATTTTGTTTTGAGCAAGATGACAGAAGCAGATCACTAAAGGCGCCCACACGGTCCTTTGGTTTTGACGTTTCTATAAAATAATGCAATAAAAAAGAATTAAGTTGCTTAAAATTGTGCCATTTTAACGAAAACATTTACTTTTCTCATTTGTGCCTCTTTTTAAATAAAATAAAAAACAAATTTAACAAATATGCACAGTGTGTCGAGCAGTTTCACTTCACACTGCGTACTCGAGCAGCTGCATGCAATAAACATTGCGCATGCAATTTACGAACAGCTGTTGTGCAATTTTAACGGTCGCGGACGCACGTGCTCTGTTTATTATTTTTATTTATTTATGTTCTATTTCTTGTTTTGTACGCTTTATTGGACTTTTTCAGGTTAAGAATATTTTATTATGTTCATGTTTTTGTTCTGTACAGCTGCTTAAAAATATATATATACATAAGTTTACCAGTTGATCACATTTACAAGGTTGCCAAGGTCTTTAAGATTATCTTGTGTCCGTGTACGTTTGACGAAGAAAAAAAAGCAACGCTATGGCGCAATAAGAAATCCAATTCTTTTTTGGTCTGAATATCATAGTTCGTACCGCTCGCTCTCTTCCGCTACGAATCGTATATCGCACACTAAATTACATTACACTACCACCCCAACCCAATAGCATCCCCTTATAATTTCAACTAATACTATCGTTTGTGCTTCACTACTGCACGGTCGGTGCAATCAGCTCCAGCATATTCCGTCTATGCGTTACTGTCTAAATTTTGGCACGTTTTCAACCTTCTCACGCCACCTGCTTGTCCACGCTCACTCCACGGTAAAGTTCCTCGTAGTGCCATTGTAGGGGAAAATGCCGCCAAGAATGTACCGCCAGTAGCCGAAATGCTGTATCCGGTACGTGCCCGGATCGACCTGTTCCGGCACCTCCCACTCCAGCTCGATGTCGCTGTACGCGAACAGGGTGGAGCGCCGGTGCCACTTGAACTTCGTTTCCCAGTTCGCATCGGTCGCCACCACCTCCCACACGTCCCGGCCGCCGCCGCCGCCGCCCTGCTGGTGGGCGTCCACACTGTTCGTCTCCTCAAACTCGGGCCTCAACCGCTCCACCGTGAAGTACGTTCGCTCGTGCATCAGATTGTTGCGCGGGTTGCCGGCAATGAACATGACGCGCACGGTGTCACCCCTGCGGTACGGCGTTTCCCGCGGCTGCACCTTACAGTCGCCGAAGTACCACCCGAACGGGTGGCCATCGAACACGACGCCCGTCGACAGCGTGATCTGCTTGTCGTCCTCAAACGGTGGCATCGGGCCGGCAGCGACCTGTTCGCCCAGCGCAATCGAACGCATCAGCTTGCGGAACTGCTCCAGATAGATGGTGAGCGTGTGGGGTCCGTACAGTGTCGAGGCTCCCTCGTACCGCTGGATGGCGTACTCTTCCGGCGTTGCGACGTAGCTCGTGTACATGTTGGAAAGACCGGCCACCACGACCGTGATGTCTTTGCGGGCCGCCTCGAGCGAGCTCTCGCGAACTGCGGCCCGCAATCTTCTGCCGGACATGGTGGTGAATTCGGCCGGCACGGCTGCGAGGGCAAAGTCTCCCACCAGCAGTATCTGCGTCGGCACGATCTTGGGCTGCACTTCGTAGGAAAACTTGGCCCGCCCGCTAGCGATCAGGATGGGTTTGGGCGCTTGGCACCGCTTGTCCTCGGGCGTCGGCTCCGCCAGTATGTCCCGCGCCGTGTTCCAGAACGATGAGTCGGTTAGGGTGGCCTGCCGGAAGTCGAACGCACCCGGACCGTCCGTTGTGCCGGCACCGAAGCTGTAGCCCATCGCCGGGTAGCATCCGTGTGCGGTTTCCTGTTCGCCCGTGGTTGGGTTCACGTACGACACCTGCTGCTCCGTCATGTCGATGAACTGGTGGGCGAATTTGATCGGTCCAGTCACTTCCCGACCGGCTTCGGCAATGAGCAGCTTCTGTAAAAACGGAAAGAAACGACATGACAATTCGGGTTTTTTCGTTTTCTCCTCGGAACGCCCGTCGAAACACTTACAGACGCTGCGTCATACAGCCTCGTGCCGATGATCTTCGTACTCTCGAACATATCCTTCCCCGGGCCGGACGCAATGCACGCCCCCGCCCCGGCCGGACAGGACGAGGTAAGCATATCGCACGGCAGCCCCGTCTTCTCGCACTTCGGCCCCATAATGTTCGGCGACGCGTCGCCCAGATTGGTGGACGCAAACGCACCGACGAACTCGCCGCGCCCCGGCACGCGCACCCCATTCCGGTCCAGCTCCAGCAGCACCGAGGCGTACCCGACGTTGTCGCTCGACACGTACCGATTCGTTTTGTTCATCGACGTCGGATGCACGGCGAACCAGTTGATCGCCCCAAACAGCCGGCCGCCCGCGTCCACCAGCCGCAGCTGCACCAGCTTCTTGTCCGTGTAGTCCCGGTACTGGTCCCGCTCCCACCGGGGGTTGTTCTCGTACGCGCTCGGGCTGCGGTTAATGTTCGCCTCGTGCACGGTCGTCTCGGACAGGTACAGGCGGCCCTCGCGCATACTCTCGTGGGCCCGCACGATCGCCAGCGTAATGCCCTCGACGAGCGCGTCAAAGTTCTGCGGCACGAAGCCGAGCGACGCGATATCGTACAGGTAGGACATCAGGAAGCCGGACGGTACGCTGTGGCTGTGCGAGCCGCTCAGCACCACGTTCTCGAAGCGGTACGCGTCGCCGTACCGCGCCTTGAGCAGATTGAGCACGTCGCGCTTGACCGCGTGGCCCATCATGCCGGCGTCCGCGCTCACGAACACCACGCGCGACCGCCGCTCATCCTCGAAGATGAATGCCCGCGCGTACTGGCGCAGATGGATGCCCTGGCCGCGCTGCGAAAACTCACCGTAACCCATCTAGGGAGTCAGCCGATGACGACGATGACGACAATGAAGGTACCCGGAAGCAGCGCGCAAAGAATCATAAAACAAAATCGCGCATTGATCATCACATTGGTTAGAAACGGCCCTTCGCCACATGCAGGGCGGGGATACTTACAAATCCAATCTCAACTGGCGGCCCCGTACAGTCCGCCCGTCCAACGCCCAGCCGGTAGGCGGCGGCGGCAGGTGCAACATTGCACAGACACACCACCCCGAGTACCGTTAGGGCGCAGAACAAAGAACTAAGCTGCGGCCGCATCTTCGCCATCAACGCCCACCGTTGCGGTTCGTTGCCGATGCGGAAGCTGTCGCGCTTTTTGCCCACCTCAGCAGCGGAAAAGGGACTGACACGCTCTCGTACGTGCTCAGCATACACACGCTCTGTAGTGCTGCTGCTGCGCGACCCGATATTCAACCCGACGGGGCCAACACCTTTCCGGGGCCCACCCCGGGTGATAAGCTGCTCGATACACCACAGGCACAGACCCGCCCTGGGTTCGAATCGATTGATTAGGCTGCCGTTGCCGCTTGCGCGTCACACCTCCACTGCACACAGCCCCTGTGTAATGGAGAGTGCTGCAGAAAAGCGAGCTAAAAATACAACGAAAAAAAAACATCCATTGATAAAGTATGAGCTAATCACCCCTCCCCCTCTGTAGGCCACAACAGAGGGGTTGGAAAAGCGCGAAATACAGCACCCGGGTACGATTAGATTAGATATCAAAGATTGGAGAAAACGGCACCTACCTGAGTTCTTCTGCCCCACCGAAAAGTGACCCTTCTTATCACGCACCGAGATACTGCCCCGGTGCTGGATGATTGAGCAGAATTAGGTTAATCGGAGATCATGCACAAACCCCGCTGCCGAGCTTCCACAACCAGCTGCACACAATTCCGAGCTTCCGGATGTTCGAGGGGTCAGGTGGGTCCGGTTGTAAAATCCGCTCGTCCGTTTTTCAAGCGAACCGTTTTTCTTTTCCTTTTCTTTTCTTCTTCTCACTTTCCCCTCAAACCGTGCCGTGTCGCGATGGCGGTGGAGAAGGTCAACTGATAATTTTGAAGTACACACGGTTTAAAATTTTTACTTCATCCGCCCTTCACGGTTCGCCGTATCACCGGTCGCACATCGGATTTTACGCGCGTCGTTTTCGCATACTACGATCTCGCACCCCTTTCGAACGCGCCGAGAGTTTGCGCTGCTGCACTTGTCAATTTAGTATTTTTTATTGCACCACACACACACACAGACACACACACATACAGGCTAGTACGCGGAGTACCGGTTGCTAAGATCGTGAAGTTTAGCTTCACCGCCTAGAGAGCGGCCCTGCACGAAAGGGCTGACGATTCTCGGCCGCAGCGTGGCAGTAACGGTACACACTGGTTTGCCCTATGATTCACCCGTTACTTTTTACTCCGCTTTTTCCTCCGCCTCCCAGTGGAGAGGATTTCCACGACGACACCAACACAAAGGGGCCACACGGCAAAACAGCCCTCAGCGAACTACGTGCTTGCTGCTACTCGAGAACGAGACGGAGGGGCAAACAAAACGGAAAGGTGTAAACACAGATTACGGTGCATAGATGTCAACAACAACAACAACAACAAACTCTTCCAACGATGCAACAGTTCGCAATAGGAAATAACACGCGCACGGAACGGAAGCAGGCGGAAGGCGCACGACACGCGGAGGGTACAATAATCGGGCTTGTTATTGTTTTTTTCTCGCTGCTTCGCAAGATCACACCAGACGAAGACAGCAAAAAATAATAACACCTTCCCGTCAACAACAACGGCAGCGGCAGCGTGGTTTTTGCGTTCTCTTCAAACCGACCTGCCGAGCTAAACTGACTTGCCCTGACCGCACCGAACGCGTACTTACCCACCGCGTGTGTGTGCTGCTCGGGCAGAGGCAGCGTGGTAGACTTTCGCTTCGCAAAACTTCCGCGCGCTCGCTCGTACACTCACACACAGGTTGTGTCGTTCTGTCGTGTGCGGTGCGGTGTGTGCGGACTGAGATGAACGCGCGTTCTTGGTTGGCGCGGAACTGGGGGGAGCGGTGTTTGCTCTCCTTTCCTTTTTGGAGGCGCGTAGTAAGCGCGCCGATAGTAGCCGACCGCACACCGATAGCACCGCCCCGCTTGCGTATGTGTATTGCGTATCGCTGAGGCTAAAGGGTGGCAGCGTGCGCCGTGCGCAATGAAATCCCTTTTTTCCATCGCGCACAGTGCAGCATACTAAACAAAGGGAGTAGGAGAGCGAATGTGTGTGTGTGTGTGTGTGTGTGATTGTACGTGATAAAATTACAGGAAAAAAGACGCACAATCATGAGAACTCGATCGATGATTTGATGACGAACAGAGTGCAAAACAAAGGGGAAGTGCGCGAATCACGCGCATCCGTACGACCTTGACTGCGAGATACGCTGTTTCGCGCCAGCTTAGGTTACGATCCCGCGGAAGCTCGTCTAAGGCAATGAGAGACACAAAAAAGCATGCACACACACACACATATACAGACAGAATGGTTTGCGCTAAAGATGAAGGGGTAGTGTTTCCCCCCGTTTTCCGTCTTGCGCGTACGTGCTGTTTCATCAATCAACAGGTGGTTTACCTTTCGGGTTGGCAATGCAGCAGACGAAGCCATACAGCGCGCAACCATCGAGAATGGTCAAAATGGCACCACTTTAAGCAACACAGCACACACAGCACTCCTGGCAATGCTCTGGAGGCTAAGAAAATAATTGAGGCGTCAGCATGCAAGCCCGCAACGCCATCGCAATCGAGCCTTGGAGCCTTTCGGGTGGTGGCAGCGTAGTGGGCAAACTGGCCGAATTCTTCAATGCTCACACGCAACTGGCAATCGGCCCGCGGGCGCCGGTAATGACACTTGATTTTAAATGATTGAAAGCCCACCACCACCACCAGCCATTGGAAGCGTCGGCTTGACCCTCCCCCCTCCCCCCGCTTCAGACACTCCAATCGTACGCAGCATGAATATTTGAACATCCACGGGTGCTTCCAATCCTCTTCTTTTCCACCCTTTCTTTCTCACTTTCAACATCCACCCGTTCGGTTGAAGCGCCACCATCACCCGACACCGAACACGAGGGCGGGGGGGCCGCAATTTAAATACTCACCGATTGTCCTCGAACTGCGTGACGAACCGCGTGGTGGGGGGGCGCAGGGATATTGATTTTTCTTCATCGTGCATCAGTACCGTGCACGAGTTATATTGGTTGTTGGTTGTTGCTGCCCCGTTGTTGGCTTGAGCCCGCGGTCAACCGGCAAAACTGCCCTACCTTGCCAGCAAAAGCCCGCCGGCAAGGGCTTCCCCTACGCAAGCTTGACCTACCGATCGCGCACCCGATACGCACACACACGGTTGCGCGCGAGACACTGCCCGAAAGCCCCAGAAGCGTGCCTCTCCATGCGCTGTGATCTCGTGAAAGGCTGAGCGCGTGTTTGCTTGCTCAGATACCCAGCTCGCTTCCTTCCTTGTTTGTGTATCCTTCCGTGAAGATGGGCTGCGAGTGGGAGGTGGAAGTCAGAAGGAGGGGTGGAGGGGGTGGTAGTCATCTGGAGGGCGAATGGCACACCTCTGTTGGGTTTCTTTTGGTATTGTTTTGGTTTTCCTTCGAGTTAATTTCTGTTCCGGAAGACGATTCTTGCTTAGTAACGGTTCCCAAGCCCCGTCCCCGCAGCACCAATCCATACCGTTAGAGCGTTTCAGAGTGGAATATCTGCTAGACGAAAGGGGTGACAGCGGACCACAAAAACATGCGAGTCTTCCTTGTTGATATCTAAATGCGTTCATTAGCATTCTTGTATGGAGGATCGCGTCTTTCCGGTTTCTTCAGGTCGTGCGCGTTCGGTTGAATCATTCAGTTTGATCTGCTCGTGTTGCTGTTGTTGTTGTTGTTGTTGTTGTTGTTTGACTCCGAAATTAATCCGTTACAAACGGCACCGAAAAGCGTGGCCTTTTCGCGTACGCCTCGTCTTCAATCGCTCGCAGTTGAAGATCGCGCACTTGAACCGCCCGAAGAAGTGTGCTTTTGCAGCGAATGTATCCCACGCTGAGTGGCTGACCATTGCTCAAGCCAATCGAATACAGTAATTTGATTGCAACGAAGGTCAACGGTTGGTGGGGTGTTTTTTCTGTCTTTCTTTCTTTCTTGGACGGTACACGCTAGCGAAGAGAAAGGATGCAGTTGTGAAGTAAAACGGGTGAAGGCTTCCATACAGCCCCAACACATACGCGATAAGAGTGGCGAATGGTGTCATCTTTTGCCTTATAAGTAGTTAATTATTACAGTTTTACTGCTTTGCATCAGCAAACTTAATTCTTCCCCTCCGGGGCGCTGTTAAATATTTGGCTAATCATAGACACACACACAAGCTGATCTAGCCGGTGGCCTCTGTGGCGCAAAATAAACACTGTTAATCAAATTGTCATTGGCCGAAATATTCTCCCTTTTACGTCATACTAGCTTTAACCGGTAGCACTGCACTGAACCGTTTAAAATTCATGTTAGCAAAACAAGTTTGATCTTACCGTTGATTGATTGGGTTGGAACGGCTTCAGGGACGCGCTTTTTTTCTCTCTTTTTATCCAAAACCCCTCCCCCAACTGCTTATCTCAATGCCGAGGAGTTATGAGCGAATTTTAATTGCGAATTGTTGTACGTTATCTGAGTGGACCGGAGGGGTTGGATTGATTTTTTTCGAAAATCAGTTCTTGCACTGATAAAGTTTGAGTTTGTGCAGTGCGACATAGCAAGGTCACCCTGGAATGCGTTTTAAAAATAAATGTTTCCCGGAATCTTATGATATCATGTTTAAGCTTGCACGGACAATAACTAACAAAGAGTTGTTTTTCTTGGAAGGAACATTCTTAATTTTGTTTATTATGTACAAAATAGCTACATCTTCTTTTCTAAAAATATAATAAAAGAAAATACGTAATTATACGAGTTGGTGCATTTAATGAATTAGTTCATCGGAAACGTTTAAGGATACATTCACATTATTTGCTTCTTTTCAATGGGCTTTGAATGGGCACAGGAATATAGTGGAATTATTGAAAGGATTCCAAAAATACCTAGAATATCTATTTGTATATACCACTCAATGTCTGATTTTTACAACAGTTAAGACATCATTGGTTACGGCCACAACCACCCAGCCTCGCAACCATAACAAACTAAAAAAATGCCTTTTTCGATTTTTTTTCGATACCATAATTGTCGTCCTTGACCTTTTTTTAGCTCTTGTGCGACTTGTTGGTTGAACAAATAACAGGTACAAACTTGTTGCTGTTTTTTTTTTTTATTCAGAAAGAATGGATTCGGCCGCATTGCTTGAATATGATTCAGGTTTTGTGACATTGTTTTTATGTAAGGACAGTCAAGCTCTTAATTTACCTTTATGAATTGTATGCGCGCTGGTTCTTACAAGCTTCGACGCAGTTTAAATTATTCCGAAATTAAACCAGGATAAAATTAAAGACAAAGATTTTTTTTATTGAGGGTTTATAGATCTAAACCAACGCCAGTTGTACCATACAAAACAAATGGTCTAAATTGACTTTTCAAAATTGTTGATTTTTTGTCTTACTCCCTTGAAATGAGAAATTATTGTTAATGCCTGGCTTTTTTATTTCTTTCAAACCGTTATGCTTCAAATTACGGACAGCTTAAAATTCGAGAAATTTTGCATGTTTTTATTTAATTGTTTCAGATCTAGTCCCTGGCCATACCGCTTTTTAATTTTATATAATTGTCATGATGTATTGGAATAGATTAAAAATTTATTTGACCCCTAGTAGGCCCTGATGCCACAGTACATAATTATTTTCTGTCGGTCAGTTCACCACCAGAGGTTTTGTTAGCAGTTTTGCTTCAAGTCCACGCCAGTGTTATTTCATCGACAATTCCTTTTAATCACGTCCACGTGCATTGAAATACATAGGAATTTGTTGTGGAAGTAGCTACCAACGCGAAAATAACAGTATTCTATCAAATTGTGCTCTAAATTTCATTAAAACAAGTATGAAATTCTGTCCGGAATTCGAAGCAAATTTGTTTTATCTTATTTTTAATTCCGGACAGCTGAACTAATTTGTGGTTAATTGCATAAAAAATACTTTTATACAGTGGTAATTACATGAAAACAACGATATTAGAAGATGTCTGTGACAAATGCCTTGATGCTCGTACGGGAAAGACCGTTAATTCACGTATCAGTTATTCGGTTCTATGCATCTACGAATGCAAGTGAAACAGCACCCAAACGCCGTTGTTTTTAAGACTGTCGTTCAGTCGTTCTAGGAGGACATCGTCGTTCAGAATCAAGTGTCCAGGCCTTAAAACAAGTTACAAACTAAAAAAAGTGTAGTTTGTATGTGAATTTGAAAATTGTTTCCGATATGTTGAGGCTGGACGGAATTTGAATAACAACGTTCATAATATGAAACAAGAAGCCAAAACTGTCCGGAAAATGAGTCAATATATTGCTATAATTTCATGAGTTTTTACAATGTTTCGAGTAAAATTATCGGTAATCTTCATATTTTTCTCAAATTTAGAAGGTTAACTCCAGTAAAGTGAGTTATACAGAGGCCTGACCGATTAAAATTGAATCAGTAAGAAAATGTTAAATGACAAAAAAAAATCCGTAATTGGAAGCAATACGGTATTTGCACTAGTGTTTGCACTTAATTTTACGTTAAAAAAGTCACGTTTTGATTGTAACCGATTTACAAGCAGAAAAAGCACGTGCTCTCTCTCTCAACAAAAATACCCGCGCATTTCGATGTTTGTGCGATGTTTTAGCAGGAGCGTCAACGTCATTCCGCGAAACGTCAAATTATATAAACATGACATAACTTTGGGAAATTTGTTGTTTTGGTGCAATTTGAAAGTGGTGCAAAAGGGCTCGATCCGGCTTTGTAGGTTAGATAAATGAATAGAAAATGGTTGCTATCCGTCGATGCAGTTCCTAGAATGTTATCACCACGGCACCCCCTCAACAGCTGGCTCGGGCGGGCGATATTGCTACGACACTTTGCACCACAGCAGCGATGGATCAGCTGTTCCGCCGCGCTGCTTCGCAGTCACTACGACTCGCTTGGCGTGACCCCGAGCGCGACACAGAACGACATCAAGCAGGCGTACTACAAACTGTCCAAGCTGTACCATCCGGACAAAAACAAGGGCAGCGAAGTGGCGGCGGAGAAGTTCCGCGACATCACGGCAGCGTACGAAGTGTTGGGCAACTACCGGTTGCGGAAGCTGTACGACAAGGGCATCCTGCACACCGCCGGGCGCCAGTTTGCGAGCGAAGCGCCGACCGCGGCGGCAGACCACACCGAGGACGATGCTCAGACGCGGTTCTACAAGAAGCGTATGACCCGTACGCATGCACCGACGGCGACGGGACGGACGCCGATTTACGATTTCGATGAATGGTCCCGGAACCATTACGGAAGCCGATTCGACCAGAAGATGAAGGCGGAGGAGCGGTTCAAAAAGAAGGCCGAGCGGGAAGAGATCTTCAAGACGCGATTGCAGCACGAGTACATCATCTTTCCGCTTCTGTTCGTCTGCGTAATGTACTGTGTGATAGTGTTCCAGGAGGGCACTTACGATGCTCCGAAACCGGTAACGAAGAGTGAGCCTTAAGAAGGTCTCGCGCGGGTAACGATTCGTGTGAAAGCGCAGGCGTATTATTTATCTGTAAATATTTTAGGGCAATAACAACACTCCGCTGGCTCTTGTGCCTCTTGTGGCCCAAAGTCAACACTTTAAAACGGAAATTGTGGGTGTGTTTGTGTGTTTTACTGCACTGTGAAGGCGATTGGTTTATTCAGTTCAAAAGCGACCGCTTCGCTTCCTTGCCGTGAAGCGAGAATCTTTACGCGTATCTTCACCCTGCTGCCTTCGACGTTCCTTCTTGGCCAGTACCCATTCGCGAGACTTCTTCAGCGGCTTGCCACGTGCTTTCTTCGCGTACTCTGCCTGCTTCCGGCTGTACGCAATCTGTGCTGCACTTTCGTCCGTGCCGAGGGCGGCCGGAAGCTTTGCCACCCCGCCCGTCATCAGCACGAGAAAGTATTTCTTCGCCTTGGCAGAGTTAGGATAGTCCACCACAATGCCACCGTAGAAACCGGCTTTCATGGCCTGCGACGTTACCAGCTCGATTTGATCGGCCGTTTCGGGATAAAACTGAAACACGGCCCTAGCATTGCGTGTCTGCAAAAGGAAACGTTGAGAATCGGTAAGCTGTACGTAGTAGCGGAGTTGGAAAGAGCAAACGAACTTACCAAGCTAGAATACAGTGTACTGAAGAACTGATGCAGGCGCTTCGGTGGATTGTGTGATTTCTTGTCCGCATTGCAGAGCCACTGTAGGGCAGAGATTGATACGGCACCGTCGAACGTGCCGGCCTTGAACGGCATTCCCTGTCCCATATCACCGAGCAACAGATCGCCCTCGACTTCCCGCTCGACGGCTACGTCCAGCATGGATTGCGATATGTCCACCCCGATCCACACGTGCCCTTGCTCCTCGAGCACGCTGCCGGACAGCCCGGAGCCGCATCCGATGTCGAGAATTAGTTGGGGCGCGTCATCGTTCGGATCTATGGCCAGCAGCTCGATGGCACGCTCACACATCTGTACCTGGATGTCGATAATTCGCGTATTGTTTGTGTACTTTTGCGCTTCACTTTCGTTGTAAAACTGCAAGATAATGATGAAAAGCGGTGTTATCTTGGGCGGTTCGAACCCGTGTTTGCTACTTACAATCTCCGGTGGAGCGACATGCTCAGGGCGACGGGACATTTTCACGATATTCGGAACGTAGAAGGGTTTGTTTTGAATGTGAAACGCATGTGGATTTATTTAGATCAAAATGGCACATAGGGAGATCAACTGGTCGTCGATGGCTGACAAGAATACAATCAAAAGAAGCACTGTTGAAAATAGTTTTCCAAATTTTGAATCTCCAGCCAGTCCGAAAATGAAGTTATCGTCTTGTTTGTTTTATTAAGCACAAATCGTTCCCAAACTCCTATTTGAGGCACTTAAATTATTAAAAATCAGTACAAAAATATGTTTTACAAGGGGTAGGAATGCAATCGCGCATCGTTGCACGGTGGCTCATTTGACAGCAATCAACTGACAGCACTTTGTTGTCATTTTGTTCCGCGAAGCTGTGTCTGTGTTGGTTCGCCGACAAAACATCTGTTTTTGTTAAATAAAGTTTTTCAACAAATTTTACACGAACTAGCCACATTCTCGTGTAAAAGTAATTAGCTAACTTGGTCCCGTTTGTAACAAGCCAAAGTTCCTTGGATTGAAGTAACGTTGCGTGCAGAAATTGTAATTAGGTTAGTTGATTAGAAACGTGGAAGGAATCGGTGTGCGGGGTGGAGCCGGGCGGGCTCGGGAATGCAGAACAGTTTAAAAATAGAAAATTTTCAATTTTCCTTTCGTCAGCCGGACACTAGAGGAAAACCATCTACTGCCAGATTGCACGAGAAAGTTGGAGAACAGTCTAGAACGCTCACAGGAACTTAATAAAAAGGCAACCAGAATTGCGATTGCAAGTGATTCATACAGAAGAAAGTGAACGAGCAAGAGGTAATCGTAGAAGGTATCAAGTGAAGTTCAGAAAGTTCATACATAACAGCAACAGCGCAATAATGGTTGCAGCGGAGACACAAGCGATGGCCGAAGTGGACGAGGCAACCGCGTTCAAAGAGCGTGGCAATGCGGAATTCAAGATCGACTGTTGGGAGGCCGCGATCAAGTGGTACACGAAGGCGATCCACGCCGGCGAGAAGCATAAGGATTTGCCAGTGTTTTACAAAAACCGGGCGGCCGCCTACCTGAAGCTGGAGCAGTACGAGGAAGCCCACAAAGACTGCACGCAGTCGCTGGAGATCTGTCCGAACGATCCGAAAGCACTGTTCCGTCGGTTCCAGGCGTTCGAGGCGCTGGAGCGGTTCGAGGAGGCGTACAAAGACCTGCGCACGATCCACACGAACGACCCGAACAACAAAACGATCAAGCCCCATCTGGAGCGGCTGCACGCGATCGTGCAGGAGCGTGCCCGGGAGCGGGCCCAGACCTCAAACAAGGTGACGAAAATGTTCGAGATTGCGTTCGACATCGGTGCGCCAAAGGACAAGCGCGAGCAGGCGATGAGCAATATCGTGGTGCTGGCGCGCGAGCCGGCCGGGGTGGAGGTGATGATGAAGGAGGGCCTGGTGACGCGCATCGGCAAGCTGCTGAAGGTGGAGAAGAACAACGAAATCATCACGAACGCGATCCGCGCGATCGACGGCGTGTGCCTGAGGAGCGCAGAGCGCACGAAGCAAGTCATCAACGAGCTAGGCATACCGTGGTTCCTGCAGATTCTCGACTGCAGCGTGGAGGAGCGGGTGGCCGCCTCCCAGCATTGCATGCAAACCGTGCTGAACTCGATCTCGGGCATGGAAAACAAGGAAGAGTCGAAACCGATCGATGCGCTGGTGAAGGAAAACCAGCAGATCATCGAAACGCTGCTCACCTGCCTGCTGTACTCGGTGACGGATCGCACGATCACGGGCATGGCACGCGACTCGATCATGGAGCTGCTGATTCGCAACGTCCACTGGAAGACGCTGAACTGGGCGGAGCGGCTGGTCGAGCTGAAGGGTTTGATGCGGCTGATGGACGTCTGCTCGGAGCTGGAGGAGTACAAGTACGAGAGCGCGATGAACATTACGCCATCGTCGCGCACGATTGCGACCGTTTGCCTGTCGCGCATCTACGAAAACATGTACTACGATCAGGCCCGCGAACGGTTCACCGAGCAGATTGCGGACTTTGTGAAGGACAAGCTGCTAACGCCCGACCACGAGTCGAAGGTGCGCGTAACGGTGGCCATCACGTCGCTGCTGCTCGGTCCGCTGGACGTGGGCAATACGATCGTATCGCGGGAAGGTGTGCTGCAGATGATCCTCGTCATGGCGCAATCCGACAACCTGCTCGAGCAGAAGGTAGGTGTGCGGGATGGGAAAATAGTATGAATGGCAGCGAGACTCATTTTTTTTCTTTTTATTTCCATTTTGCAGGTTGCCTGCGAGTGTTTGATCGCTGCTGCCTCGAAGAAGGACAAAGCGAAGGGTTTGGTGCAATCGGGAGCGGAAATATTGAAGAAGCTGTACGCCTCCAAGAACGAGGAAATTCGCGTCCGCGCTCTGGTCGGTCTGTGCAAGATAGGCAGCTCGGGCGGTTTGGACGCCTCGATTCGTCCGTTTGCCGACGGATCGACGAAGAAGCTGGCCGAAGCGTGCCGTCGCTTCCTGGTGAAGCCGGGCAAGGATAAGGACATCCGCAAGTTTGCCGCCGAAGGTCTCGCCTACCTGACGCTCGATGCCGAGGTGAAGGAGAAGCTGGTGGAGGATCGTCCCGCCATCCAGGGGCTGATTGAGCTCGCCAAGACGGGCGACCAGTCGGCCCTGTACGGCGTGGTAACGACGCTGGTGAATCTGGTGAACGCGTACGACAAGCAGGAGCTGGTGCCGGAGCTGGTTGAGCTGGCAAAGTTCGCCAAACATCACATCCCCGAGGAGCACGAACTGGACGATCCCGATTTTGTGAGCGCCCGTATCGTTATACTGGCCAACGAGGGCGTTACGTCCGGTCTGGTGGCGCTGTGCAAAACGGAAAGCGACAATTCGAAGGAAATGATTGCCCGCGTGTTCAACGCACTGTGCAGCGAGCAGGAGGCACGCGGCAAGGTGGTGCAGCAGGGCGGCGCCAAGGTGCTGCTTCCGCTGTCGCTGAACGGCACGGCCAACGGGAAGCGTCATGCGGCGCAGGCACTGTCCCGCATCGGCATCACCATCAATCCGGAGGTCGCGTTCCCGGGCCAGCGCAATCTGGAGGTGATCCGGCCGCTGATGAACCAGCTCCATCCGGACTACACGTCGCTGGAAAACTTCGAAGCTCTGATGGCACTGTGCAATCTGGCCTCGATGAACGAATCCACCCGGCAGCGCATCCTGAAGGAGCAGGGCATGGTGAAGTTCGAATCGTACATGGGCGAAGACCACATGATGCTGCGTCGAGCCGCCACCCAGGTAATGTGCAACATGGTCCAGTCGCCGGACGCGGTGAAGCTGTGCGAAAAGGAGAACGATCGGGTAAAGATGCTGGCGCTGCTGTGCGAGGAAGAGGACGAGGATACGGCGCTGGCGGCATCGGGTGCACTCGCCTATCTGACCTCCGTGTCGGAGCGGTGCTGCGAGAAGATGTTCGAACCAATCGCGTGGCTGGACGTGTTCCACACGTTGGTGGCGAACCCGAGCGCCGGTGTGCAGCATCGCGGCACGGTGATCATTCGCAACATCATCAAGACTAACAAGCAGCTGGCGTCGAAGCTGTTCGACACCGATCTGCTGCAGATGCTGTACGGTGTTACGCAGCTGAACGACGAGAAGCGCGCGAAGGCGATCGAGTGTGCCCAGGAGTGCTTGAAGCTGGCGGAAGAGTACCGGCTGATCCAGGAGAATGCCGACGCGGATATGGCCCCGGACGTGTTCAAGCAGCAGGAATCGGCGTCGATCGAGGAGATCGATAACTGAGTCGGTCTCCGTAGCAGAAGACCAGCAACAAGTGCATTACAAGGATTTTAAAGTTACATTCATAGTTTACCGTACGATAGTTGCGTTTCGTTTTCCGAGCCATGCGGGAAATATGTACCGTTTAATCAACATGCTCTCGTGACGAGGGTGAACCGCCGTACTTAATTGACAAAGAAGAGCGAAGATGAGGAGCTTTTTCGATCGCGTTGGTAGAGGTTAAGACAATTTTTGATGTTTTCTTTTGTCAGATATTTATAATAAAGTAATTGTGAATGATTTTTCGATAGTTAAATGTGTCCCATTTACTACGCTTATGGTTGGAACATGTTACAAGAGTTTCCCGCTTATCATTTCAGATACATCGAAAGAACTAATGAACTTGCTTAACTGTAGGGGAAAAATGCTTTCCAGTAGTCGAATGAAGGTGAGAAGATAGGATTAATAGTGAGCAAAGCTTAGTGATAGTTTCACGCAATTCACGCCTTTCCCCTGAAATAACTTTCTCCAGAGAAAATTCAACTCACGGCAGGGGAAAAGCGTCTTTCCCCCGGGTGAATGAATGTGAGAAGGTAATTTCTCACTATCGAGTGAAGCGTGGTGAGGAAATGAACACGTTTCTCCTCTTTGCTCACCCAACGAAACGGCATTTTCTCATTGCTGAGTATTTTCCCCGCCATGTAAATGTGCTCAGTATGAAAATGGGGGAAAAACTAGTGAGAGTAAAAATGCATTCGCTCGCGGCGCCGTTGAGCAAAATTATCCCTTCGCCTCGTATTACTCTCCAGTGCGAAATCGAAACGAGCGTACGGTATCGGGCAAATACGGACAGAATGCTTCGTCGTGCGCGTTCGGGATGACACGGCGTTGATCCGTTTGGGACTGGGGCAAGGTAAATTATGTTGACATCGTTACCACCGTTGAGTGTGCGATTGCGGAAGGGTCAAATAAAATAGTAACACAATTTATGTGAGATGTACGCGCCACAACAATGCATTCGACGAGGGAAAGTAGTAGTTTGGTGGGTGCATGAAAAGAAAAGCACTGAAACGTAGAGGAAGCTCAAATTTCCACTACCACTCACGCGTTGGAGGAAAGTTTTGCCTTGCGCAAGCGATTAATTTGAAGCTACTGGTTAAAGGCAATCATATTTTCGCTTCACAATTCCGTCGGTGGAGCGTGTCGTTTTACGCAAACATTCGCGCAAACCGATCTGGTTGAAGCAGCAAAAACGCACCGCAAACGGTCGCGTGTTGTTAGCCTATCTTCATTAGGAAATTGTCGACAGTTATTGTCCTTCCTGGTCTAGCTTTTTTTAAGCTTGATTTTCTCGTAAACGGATAAACAACCCGTTTTGGGGAAGGTTTATACTATCCATTTTTTGTATTCATTGTTTTTGTTGTTGTTTCTTGCTCGTGCTCTAAATAACGGATGTTGTTTTTCCGTGCAGTTTGGTATTTGAAAGTGGGTTCTTGCTTGTTTAATCGACCAAAGTAGGTAAAGCTGCATTTGTATGGATTTTGTTCCGCTATCTGTTTTGTTTTGCTTGCCTGTGTCCTTTGTGTCGAATAGAATTACGCACCGGGAATTTAGAAGGTTGCGTGATTAATGATAGCATTCAAATACGTTAAGAACATTTGAATAATTATTAGCATTAACAACGTTTAATTTCGGAAACGATTACATTCATTTATTAATATACGTTTTGTTTAACAAATTAAAAAAAAAAATTGTAAGCATTTATGCTACTTGAGGATCTTCTAAAAGTCTAATATATTTGAAACAGTATTTAATTAAAAAAAGTATGTTTATTTTTAAGGAGCATGTTGTTCTTATTCAGTAATGAAATTTATCCTTTTTTTATAAATATGATCTTTTTTTTATTTAATTCAAATAAATTCAAATAATTTAAGCCAAGCGGTAATTTAATATGATTGATTATTATTATTCTATGCATACATATGTAATGTATACGTAATGAAATGTAATGTATTATAAGATTAATTTATAAATCAAAAGATGATATCATATCGTATGTACCACAAAACATTAATTTTACAAATAAGAGAAAATTTAAGTATAATAAGCAAAACATTAGTATTTTGTACTCATACAGAAAGCTGTTTAAAATATTTTTGGATTATACCTGTTTGATAATATTTCAATTTAGTTCACTTTTATTTTATCTTTATAATTCACAATTCTCTTTGCCTGAACCGCGTGCTTCGCTTTTTATCTTACGTCTAACGCACACATACATTGTCCTCGCTATCGGTCTGACGCGTCCACATGTCCTATTGATCTCGCTGTCATAGCTTCCAGCGAGGATGATCGATGTGCGTCTATAGCGGTCGGTGCACTACTCACCGATTACATCTAACATACTCCCCGCATTGAAATAGGTATTTCAATCATCAATGGGAAGAACGCATAATTCTGATACCGCTCGCTTATATTCTCCCTTTGCTGTTTTAACTGTAACCACTCTGACAATACCATCTGCTCCAGAATGTAACTGTATTATTCTACCTAATGGCCACTGAAATGTAGGACAATTGGTTTCCTTTAGCAATACTAATACTCCTTGTGTAATTGTTACTTCATTTTTCCACTTTGACCTATTCTGAAGCTCAGGAAGATATTCGACAGTCCATCTCTTCCAAAATTGCTGTACCATTGTTTGCACAAGTTGCCATCTAGACAGTCTGGATAATTTTAAATCTAAATATGATGGTTCAGCTGCTGTTTGCATTGCTCTCCCTATCAAAAAATGTGCGGGTGTTAAGGCTGTTAAATCGCAAGGATCGTTAGAACAAGGAGATAAAGGCCTTGAATTGAGTACTGCTTCTATCTGAATAAGAGTCGTATTCAGTTCCTCATAGGATAATCGATGGCCCCCTACGACGCGAGTAAGGTGATGTTTCACTTGTTTTACACCAGCTTCCCAAATCCCGCCGAAATGGGGACTCCTCGGAGGAATAAATGACCATTCTATTCCTCGGCTGGTACACTCGTAAACGATTCTCTTAGCATTTTCTTCCTCAGCAAACATCTTAGCCAGTTCTTCCAACTCGTTGTGCGCTCCAACGAAGTTTGTTGCGTTATCTGAAAAGATTCTAAGAGGAAGGCCTCTACGGCTTATAAAACGACGCAGGGCCGCCAAAAATGCATCGGTCGATAGGTCGGAAACTAGCTCAATGTGTATTGCACGAGTAATCATGCACACAAACAAACACACATAAGTCTTTATAATCGATGGCTTTCTTCCAGTAGCACTAGATTTGATTAGAAATGGTCCAGCAAAATCTACACCAGTTTGATGAAACACTGGGGCTGGTTGTACCCGGTAGGACGGTAAATCACCCATCAACTGCTCAATGGTGGTAGGGTTTGCTCGGAAACAAGTAACACACTTCGCAATCACTTTCCTAATAGTAGATTTTACTCTTAGCGGCCAGAACCGTTGACGAACCACTGCTAACAATCCCTTTTGTCCTTGGTGTAGGTTCGTTTCATGTAAATGTCGCACAAGAATCTCCACAAACTTATGGTTTGCTGGTAACAGCATCTGATGTCTACTATCATACGGAATAAATGCACTTTTCAACCGTCCTCCAACCCTCAATAACTTATCCACTGGATCAATAAATGGTCTCAAGCTCAATAGTTCATGTTTCGTATTACCATTTTCTAACGCTCGAAAAACACTCGCAAATGATTCACGTTGAATACACCGCACTATTACCTTCAAACTGTCCTCTAAATCTGCACTTGTTGGTAAATCTTTCTTAAAGTCGCTTCCTTTAGACACTCTGTGTTTCGCAAAACGCACTATATACACCATCATTCGTAATAGTCTTTTATAGTCACTGGTAAATTCAAAATTCAACCTTACTCCTTTCATATTTGCAGCAATCAACGTCACCTTGCCCTTTAACTCAGGAACCTCAAAATCATTTTCTGGATTCACACGCATTTCAACTACACTCTTTGTTCTTAAGAAGGAGGGCCCATACCACCACCCTTCATTAGTCAACAATCGTTTGGGGGTTTCACCACGCGAAATTATATCAGCAGGATTATTTTTCGAAGTTATATAACGCCATGTAAAGTCCTTTGTAAACCCCTGAATTTCTCTAACACGATTCGCTACGTAGGTTTGTAATTGTTCTGGAGGGTGACGTATCCACGCTTCTACAATTTGTGAGTCTGTCCACAAATACACTTTGTTAAATGACACATCAATTGCTTCTATCACTTTTACAACCAATCTAGCTAGTAACTGTGCAGCAAGTAGCTCTGCACGTGGTGTTGTGATAGCCTTTCGTTTTTCTATTTTAGTTGGCAATAGGCGCGATTTGCTACATATTAGATTCGTTGTAACACTATCATCGTCATTGATGCATCGACTATAAACACAAGCTCCGTACGCATTGTCAGAAGCGTCCGCAAACCCATGGAGCTCAATCACCTTAGTATTAATCGCAAAAATCCAGCGTGGCACTTTCAAATGGTTCAAATGAAACAGTTCATTACGAAGGCAAATCCACTTATTAATCATAACTTGCGGCACTATCTCATCCCACCCAGTTCTAAGCTCACTTACTTCTCGAAGTATTAATTTTGCCAACGTTATAACAGGGCCTACCAATCCTAGCACATCATAGATTTTTGCGACTTCACTCAATATTTTACGTCTCGTATTCGCTTCTTGCTGACTGCAAGTAACGTCAAATGAATACCAATCTTTATCAGGATTCCACACTACGCCAAGCGTTTTCACTAAGATTGGTGAGCTTTTATCTATCACCTCTAATTTGAAGCCCCGATCTCCTTCCGCGATATTTTCTAACACTTCTCTACTATTTGAACACCACTTGTGCGCGCCAAAACAAGCCTTTGCTAGAATCTTTTCTAAGTCTCTCTGTAGCTTGCATGCACGATCTAAATCATTTTCACCAGCGATTATATCATCAACGTATGTATTTTGTTCCAGCACCCTTGCTGCTTCTGGGAACTCATCTTTATGATCTAATGCTGTCTGCAGCAATGACATAGTTGCTTGAAAGGGGGATGGTGTCAAGCCATATGTTACTGTTTCCAATTCGTAAACGTCAATTGGATCTTCAGCGCAATATCGCCAAAGAATTCTTTGAAATCGAGTATCTGGTGAAAGCACTCGAATTTGCCGATACATTTTGGGTATATCAGCAGTTATGGCATATCGAAAACTTCTCGAACTCAATAATATTGTAAATAGTTCTCTTTGAACCGTCGGCCCTTTCCGTAAAATATTATTAAGTGCTATACCATTCGACGTAGCTGCTGATCCATCGAAAACTACTCTTAGCTTCGTGGTTGTGCTCGACGGTTTCAGCACATAATGATGTGGTATGTAATAGGCATCACTCGCATCGCCTTCTTCATGTTTCGAAATTTTTCTCATATGACCCAATTCTGTATATTCACGCATGAATATTGAATATTGTTCTCTAAGTTCTGGTTGTTTAGCTAGGCGTCTTTCTATTGTACTTAGCCTCTTCATGGCTATCTCTTTTGAATCATCTAACTTCTCGCAATTGGGTTTGAATGGAAGGCGAACCCAAAATCTTCCATCAGCGTCTCGACGATGTGTCTCATTAAAGTGTGCTACAGTTTCATCGTCGTCTCGTGTTTGAACGTATTCATCACATGTTTCTATCTTATAGAAATTTGTAAGTATATCAGCTAGTGTATCGTTATTCGTTAAACAGAATGTTTGCGCTATTACTTGGACATTAGTATTAATGACTCCTCCAGCTATCCATCCAAGCGATGTTTTGGTTAGTATAGGAAGACTCTTTCCCATCTCAAACTGATTAGGCTTAACCAGATTCCAAAACCATTCTGATCCGATCAATATATCTACCTTTCCTCTCATGTTAAAGGTAGGATCAGCTAGCTCGATATCGGTAGGAATATTCCATTCAGATATATCAAATGATCTTTCAGGCAATTCGTTCGTGATCTTAGGAGTGATGAGCACATCAATATTCAACATACATTTTTCTATGCGTGATGCTATGTTGATATTCATATCTTGTAAAATACGCACTTCTTTTCCATTAAAGCCACTTACTACGCAGTCAATATTTCTTCTTTTTTGTGTCATAATATTTGCCATTCTAGTCGTGATGAAATTAAGTTGCGATCCTGAATCCAAAAGGGCTCTACATGCAAATCGGTTTCCCGAATCATCGTAAATATCAACCATAGCAGTGGATAATAAAATTTGCCTCTTCGATTTTGGAACAGTGCTCGCACTAAGAATTGTTTGTACATGTTCTTCACTTCTACTAATTCCTTCTTTTATAACATTATCTTGTCTCTGTTCCTTTTCTTGGGACACGACTAGGCAATTGGGTCGTTCAATCGTTCTATCAAATGGCTGTTTTCTTAGATCTGTTATGTGCAAAAATGTGTGGTGGCGTTTGTGACATAGGTGACAATTTTGCACTGTCTTGCATTGTGGTACTCTGTGCCCCTTTTGTAAGCAGTTGAAACACAGACCCAACGATTTAACCGCACCTAATCTATCCATTACGCTCATCGATTTGAAATTAGTGCAATTTGACGTATTATGTGTGCCTTGACAAATGCCACAAACTTTAACTGAGTTCTCAACAACGCCAACTGTCAATGCTTTAGATGCTTCACGTCTCTCATATCTTGCTACTATTGGTCTTTCTGGAAGTGGTTTTGCCATAAACAACGCTGAGCTTTGATCATCGATAAACTTCAGAAATATGTCCAACTTCATCACATTATCACCTTCTTCGGCTTGCTTAAGACACCACAGCTGCTTTGTTTCAGGATCTAGCTTCTCTATAAGAATATGTATTAGCCAAATATCCCGTCCTTCTTGCTTCATAGCCGCCAGTGCTCGTAGCACTTCGTCGGAAATATCATGCAATGATCGTAAGCCGCTTGCCGATGGTTTAACAATTGCCGGTTGCTTCATGAATCGATCGATATGTTTCACAGCTGCCTCTAACGGTTTTTCGTACCTCTGCTTTAGTTTTTCTAGAGCTGGCTCATAATTGCCGTCTTCGATCTTTAAGTGCGAAATTAAAGCAGCTGCTTCGCCGGTTAGATTTGTCTTCAAGAAGTACAATCTTTGTGCATTGTGTAGCGATGCGTTTTGATGAATAGCAGTTTCAAACAAATCATAAAAGGATGCCCATTTGAGTATATCACCATCGAAAGTGGGTAAATTCATCCGCGGCAGCCTTACATCGATTCTTGGGGTTGTATCTGCTACCGAAGTTGATTCGGCATGTGGATTAAATGAACACGACAGCAATCTTAACAATTCTGTTTGCTGCTCAGCTAACAATTTGATGGCGCCTGCACCATTTTGTTCGTTGCCTTCATTTTGTTCCGACGTTTTCTCTTCGGCAGCTCCCCTAAAACGATTATCAATTTTTAGTAAAGCGGTTCGCATATTTGATGTAATTTCATCGAATGTAATTTGATGATCCACAATATCCTTTCGATGCTGCTCGTTTTCGCACTCATCCACAATCGCTTCTTGCAATTCCACATACTGCGTGGACAGGTCGTTGACTCTCTTCAAGCACACAGCAACGCTTACACTGTCGTATTCGCTCGCCACCACTTCCTCGACCTTTGTCTTGAGCAGCTGTACTCGTGCATCTATCAGTGATCGTTTAATCAATAAACGCTCCATATTACGGGCTGATATTTACTTTTCGTTGTAATTTATCACTTATTGCACCTTATCCGGTTCGAAGGACCATAAATGTTTGATAATATTTCAATTTAGTTCACTTTTATTTTATCTTTATAATTCACAATTCTCTTTGCCTGAACCGCGTGCTTCGCTTTTTATCTTACGTCTAACGCACACATACATTGTCCTCGCTATCGGTCTGACGCGTCCACATGTCCTATTGATCTCGCTGTCATAGCTTCCAGCGAGGATGATCGATGTGCGTCTATAGCGGTCGGTGCACTACTCACCGATTACATCTAACAATACCTTTACTAGAATTAATAATTCGATTCATTTTGATATGTTGTTTATGAATGAAACACATTTATTGATTCATACAAATATATTTGCAATGAATGTTGCAACCCCCGCACGACAGCATAGACGGTGGATTATTTAATGTCGCTGGCCATGTACACCAGCGAAACAAATGACCCTTGGAAATAAGTTGATCGGTTTATCCACTTCACAACACTTTCGTCCAACATGACCCAAGATGGACCAAAATGATGATCACAAAAAAAAGAAAGCAAGAAAGCGGAGGAACTCAAAAAGACTCGAGCTAAATAAAAAACAAAACTTTTGTCATTAATCTAATTTTTGTAGGCTCGCGCGAAAGCAATAGACAGCCATAAAAACGAAAATGCAACACAACGCGCTTTTTGTTTTGTTCTTTTGAAGCGTTTCCAAGTGGTGGAAGTTGGCGAAAAAAAGAGAAAAAAAAAAAAGAAAAAGTCTCGACACGACGATGGGGTTGAAATAAAAATGGCCAAACGGCTGGAACAAGGATATTGTACGGAAATAGTGCCTTTTACCCCTACGGCTTTTTTCTTCAAGAGAAAGAGGGGGGGGACGTGATCCACGTCGGAAAGGGGGGATGGCTCGAGTCCCATGCTTCCCCTTACATCCCAGATACCCCAAACACAACAAACTCGAGATGGTGTAGATTACGTTATGATTTCATTCCCCATGCCCACGAAACGCAGCCGCATGGCACTCGCAAGCCGAACCGGCCGGAAGGATTCTGGGATTTTTGGCCAGATAAAATAAATTATCCCACCACTTTGGCCGATCTTTTGTTCTTGTTTGCCCGTGTCCTCTTGTGTTGGGTATGTGTGTGTATTTTTTTGCGCTTGTTTTTCGCCGTGTCTACGGGCGAAAGGGTCGATGGGCAGCAGGGCGGTCTAGTCCAGGCGACGGAGTTGACACTTGGTTTCGGCGAAAGGTCTATGATTTTGCTTTATCGCTGGATAAGCCGCTCCGAAAGCTAGATTTATGGCCGCTAATACCAATTATTCGACTTAGCCGGAAAACTCCGGCAGGCCCTTTTGCGTTTTTCGCTCAGCAACGGCCAGCTCGAGCCGCAAAAAAGGGAGAAAGTGCAAACGAGCATCTGTTTCTTGGCTCACACGCAAAAGGAAGTTTGTGCTGGTTTGGCCATTTCTCGATAGCCGTGACGACTCATTTTCCGGCCCACACCCCCGTTCCTTACCCCCTCCTTGGTTCGAAGCCCGGCGAGCCGGTGCGTGGTAAAGTTTACGCAAAGAAATCCAACGCAGCGCGAAAGTTATGAATAACTGCTGGCGTGGTCGTTGGTCAGCTTGGGTCGAAGGAGTATTCCGATAGGTCAACGATTGTGGTGGAATAAACGGGCCCAGCGAAGTATTTTTTATTCATGAAGTGTCGACTATATCGAAAGGAGGGCTTTGGTGTTTGTTGTCACCCTTATCAATGCGGCGTCTGAGAAGAGTTTCTCGTCAGTGAAAGTTGTATCACCATAAACATGTTTAATTGTCGCAAAGCTAATGAAACCTTGGCAAAACGAGATTTTTTTTTTTATGTAAAAAACACAGGGTTAATTAGGCTATTATTTGGCGCCATAAGCGCCAGTGTTTAGTGCTGAGAATAAAACATTCCCGCCTGAGAATCTATTGATAAAACGAATAAGTTTTTATTCTGAGAAGTGACTATTTGTATTTGTATTTCAAATAAGTTTCAATAAAGGAAACTTAATTTTTCTAAAGCGAGTCCATTGTCATTAACAAACATTGAATGAACGAACGAAAGAAGAGCTTCGATAGATGCTGATGGATAGGCCATGATACTGGCCTTATTGAGGGAATGTTCTATTTAATTTTTTTTATCACAAATATTGTACCCAAAACCTCAATTTATATTTTAGTACAGAGACATTAGGTAGGTACAATTTGAATAATTTTCTGTACATCATCTCCTCTATACCATCTTCTGTCTTTGAAGCTGGGTGTTGATGACTCCAGAAAGATGTCAATCACCTTAAATAGTTAAAACATTTTTGCGTATCTTCTGTTTTGATTAAACAAGAAGAGCATAAATGTTACCTCGACTGAAGCAAAATAAAAACTATATTTTCTATAAAATGACATTTAAAGGTTCACCGTTTAATATTATGTAGAGGATATGGTAGATGTTTTTGGAACAAAAATGTGTTCTCAATCTATCAACCAATCCTTTTAAGTTTTAAGTTGAATGCATTCTGCTCTCCAATGCCTTGTAGCAAATAAAACAGTGAGCACAACCTCGGCTCTCAAGTAAATTAGTAATATTCATAACCGTTACAACGATACAAATGCTCTGTGATATAACCGACGTAAATGCTTCTTAAACACTGTGATTATGTATACCCTTAGAACTTCGGAATCAATTTGCCAAACTACGATGGCAATCAAAAACCACTCCATACTGATTAGCATTGATGTGCACAGTGCGGGCAAAGGCAAAGCAAAACAAACACGAACGAACGAAAAATGTAAATGTGGTGAGTGGCACAATGTTCTGCCAGGGAAAGGTCATTATTGAAACATGAACCCTAGACCTTGCTGTGCCGCTAACGCAGCGAATCGGTTTCGCAGCATAACAGCCACACCGAGCGGTCAAAGCAACGGTATTAAACAGAAGAAAAAATAGCATAAACGATGGCAAATTTGAATGCGAGAGATGATCCGCACTACACCCGAGGGTCAATTGTTAGATGCGTTGACCAAAATCAATAACCATTTACGGGGGCGGTAAAAGGATGCTTTCACTCCCTTTCCGGTCTTGGATGCCGTCACCCGTGTTATGGTCCTTCGTTCGCTTTGTTTGCGTACAGCGCTGTCTCCTCTTCGGCTGTAAACTGCCCGAAAAGTGAACGAAAACGGATGGAAGTGCTCCTCTGGGGGAAGGGTCCGAATCGTCCGAAGCGCAAAATGCTGATTAACTAACTTCACCGCCATAAAGGGGTTTTAAGCTTGGTGCTAAATATTGGCCGTATTTTTTGCTTCAACAAAAGCTTTTCTAAACGAGCTGCATTCGTTGGGGTATTCTCCCGTGCGGTGGGGGGAAAAAACAAGAAAGCAAACCAAGAGTATGATTTTTTAAGTGTTTCTTCCCATGTTTTGCACCTTTCGCCACTGCACCCGCCATTAAAGTAAGTGTTTGGTAGAAGATTTTTGCAAGCGCAAGCAATTTGTGATGCTTTTTATGGTTTTGAATTTCGAGAATGATTAAAAATTTCGCCCTACGGGGAAAAGCTGCCCCTCGGGCGAACCATTTGCTGCGATGGGGTGGCACAATAAATATTAATTATCTATTCTGTTTGTAGCATTTAAAAAGGGGCTCCGTGAAATAAGCGCCAAATTAAAGGCAACACGTGAAAGTGAAATGAATTACCCAGATGTAAATGTTTTTGGAAGAGATCAACAGCACACGCATTTAATGGACGGAAATAGTGTTTTTATAGTGATGATGAATCAAAAACTTGTTCTAAGAATAAATGGAAATTTTTAAACTTTAGGTTTGCATGATAATAAGTACACCAAGAAATATTATCGCATTTGAACGTAAATTTAGATAAATGTGATTGTTTCTGGTTTACAAATATAGGAAAATGATTTTTCATGCATGTTTTTTGTTCATTAAAAACTTCTCGAAATTTAAATGATCCCGATGAAGAATTTCATTTTTTTTAATTAAATCTAAAATTTATCAATTATGTACCAATTTCTTTGAATTATTTGTATTCGTTATTTGCAACATTTTGTTTCATACTGCTAGGAGTTGGTAACTTTTTTCTATTATTTCTGCTTTTTTCGCTATTTATAGCCTTTATAAAACAATTCGCATACATTAATTAAACTGTCCAAGTTTAAAGGAATTTAAAGGAATTGTAACAGCGCACGAGGAAATACAATAGGTCCGCAATGTAATGTAAAACCTTAAAATCTCAGAGCAGTTCTTTTAGTTTAGCTCAATGTTTTTTTAATCGATTGACTACAAAGCCATCTCGAGTTAAACACATACATACACAACATACAATAGATAACGAACAGAACATTTATACATAGTTATGATTGGACGCATTTTGAACACTTAAACGTGAATTCAGCTCTGTTATCGTCATTCCGGGCTCGTAGAGATCGTCAATTGAATTTAGTAAATGGCACATTCAAAGAAGGGGGTTGCAAGAGCCAAAGGTTGTGCGGGTTTCAGCGACTGCCAGCATTGGCCGGCGATAGAGTATTCTGGCAGGAACGTAGAGGTGAATTAGCAAAAGCAGCTCGGGACAGTTGATAGTTCCTTTTCAGATTCCGGTGATAAACTCAACACGTTCGGTGAGAAGCGCGATCTCAAGCAGCAAACACCTTGTCCTGTAGTCGAGACGATGAGGCCAATCACTTTTATTTTTGATTTCTCATAGCTGTTACCCCTGTTGAGGGTAATATGTGTAATAATTTGTTTCAAAAATTGAAAGATGATGAATACAATGTAAGACCCCGATAGATATTTAGTTGGATGTTCGGTAGTTGGCTGACTTTTTAATTTAAAAGCACGGGACACGGAAGAAAGTAATCTATTCGGAAACCCTAACATCTGTGGAATGGAATGCATAAGTTAAATATTTACAGTGTAAAAGAAGATAAGGAAAAAAGATTAGAATTGAGCATGTACTGAAAGCTGCTATCAGAACTGAACTACTCTTTGAAGTATCAACAAAAGTTATCAGGAAATGTAGTTAAGCAGGTGTAGGGAAGCAGGTTGAGAAGTTGTTATTAAAACATGACAAAAGTGAAGACGAATTGCCTAACGAATTGTACCTGATGTTGTTGCATGGTGCAGATAAATGTGCATTATGTGATAAATGTGCATGTGAGTGAGTTTATTGATTAATCAATTGCTTATATGATCAGCCGTTTTAAATGTATTGTAAAATGTATTGTTTAATACATAAGATGCGATTCAAAATCAAGTCAAAACGCAGTTAATGAAAAAAATAAAATTACCCCGCCACAGAGGTGGACTGGGGTGTTTGTAGACGGTGCGTGTATGTATTTTTGCCAAGGGCGCTAGGATACTAAGCTACGGTTCTGCTCATAGGTATCAATCACATGTAGTGCGTAAGATGCATTTTAAAATGTATCTTTTTACAATATATTGTAAAAGACAACAATTTCCATATCGACAATTTTCAATATCATCAAAAAACGTTTCTTCTATAAATTTCACGTTCTAAAAGAAAAACTGGTTCAAACTCTTATCTATCTGAAGCATACTCTTATCCAGGTTAACACGCTACAAAAGAGATAAGGGTGGATAAAAAGAAACCTTAAAATCGAAACGCTAGCCAATCACGTACCGGCTAGCTTGGCTTATCTTGTATCGTCCAATTTGTCGTTGTGACTGGTGGAGATGAAAAAAGAAAATTGTCCGAAAAAAATATTCAAATGAACTCATCCATCGTGCTCGCAACCGTTAGCTTGCGCTAATTTTCCTGCCAAAGCCGTACGTGAAGTGAATTTCGAGACTTCCCTTAATGTACTATCTTTTCCTTCCTAACGTTTGCCCGTTATGCTTCCGCACTAATGGTAAACCATGGTAGCAGGATTTCTTTTCGGTAGAAAAAAAGAAATAAAACCTTTCGCCAAACTGTGCATGTGACTCGAAAAACCTCGAATGAAAAAGGATAAAACAGCAACACTTTGCACCTAAGTGAGAAATAATTGAAAACGTGATCAAATTGAAGAATTAACAAATCCTCAAGATTTATAATTAAGCATTACCGTTGGTCAGAATGAAACACAAAACCGAGCCTCTTGGAAGCAGGGGCAAAGAATATTCTTAGCAAGAAAGTATGAAGAACGTTTCTCTAGGCCCAAAGCGCATGGAAACGGTGGGCCCGGTGCCCATGCGGATCTGCACCAA